>NC_089862.1:16082844-16382844 GCF_036373705.1 Amia ocellicauda | reverse complement strand
CATCAGGGTAGAGGGCAAAATCGGTGGAGCTAAATACAGGCTAATCCTTGAAGAATTTATGCTTCAGTCTGTAAAAGACCTAAGACTGGGACGGAGATTCACCTTTAAGCAGGACTTTGACCCCAAGCACACAGCCAAAGCATTGTAGAGTGGCCTAAAGCAACAAAGTGAATTTTCTAGAGCAGCCCAGTCAAAGCCTGCACTTGAAACCGAATGAGAATCTGTGGCAAGACTTGCGATGCCCATCCAGAGCTTGACAGAGATTGAACAATTTTGCCAAGAAGTATTTAACAATCCAGATGTGCAAACCTGGCAGATTTATCCTAAAAGACTCACAGCTGCAATTGCTGCCAAGAGTGATTCTACCAATTATTGACTCAGGGGAGTGAATACTTATCTAAGCAAGAAATATATATAAATGTAAATCAAAGTGGGGGGTTTAAATACATCAACATTTCAGGCTGTAACACTACAAAATGGGAAAAAGACCAAGGGAGGTGAATACTTCCTATAGGCACTGTACCTGAAATGTGCATTGCTTACACGCAATCTTCTCAAAATAACTCCGATGGTAATCAGATACATCTAGTTTGAGGCTTTATAAAAATGCTTCACATAAACACATATATAACAGGAACACCAACCAGGTTTTTGTCGTTGCAGTATGCAAGCCTGGCCTCAGGAGTTGCACATGTGATGCTGAATGGTTCTGTGTCAACTGGTGCATTTCCAATAGATTTGTAAGCCAATTAATAGACAGAAAGCACAAAGACATCTACAGTCCATTAAAATACATGTTATGAAATGTCAATTATGATATTAGACTCTGCTCTTTGAATGCAGCCAGCTATTTCCATAGGCCAGTGATTATGAGTAAAAAGATATGGATATGTCTGTGCTCTCATCTCTAGTGACTTGATTAACTTTATTTATTTTGGTAAATTCAAGGAAAGGTAGTACTACTTCTAGACACTAGAGGTCAGCAGCTAGCAATTTACAGTATGCTATCATCACTGGAGTATCAAATACTGATTTATATGGAAACCTTCTGGAAACTAGGAAAGCTGGATTTGTATTGCAGATATTAAAATGTAAAAAATATACACCTTTTTGTTAGCTACACAAACTTTAGGAATTCTATTGTATTTGTACAAATAAAAGCACAAGGTGATTCCTAACTATTGTAAAGTAAGGTGAATTTGACAGAACGTCAGATTCTTAACATGTATGAATTTCTTTAAATCTTGATACCATAATACCTTAAACTGTTCCATTTGCTATATTGAAATTGTATTGACATTTTTGTTTAAATCACATAGCTTGGACTTGTTCTCAGTATTTAATTATTAATGTATTAATTTAATGTATCCCTGTAATGTTAAAACCGTAAACGAAACAAATTTTATTTTTAATGAGGTTGTTTGCATTTAGAAGGTCAATTTCTCACAAGTAAACAGGGTTGAGTCAAGATCAAGAAAACAAGAGTGATCTGTTATCACATTTTCACTTTTTGCATGTAAACGCCACCATTGACACCCAGACATCATGCTCTTATGCTGCTGATCTATGGTAGGAGTGAGAGGAAGACATCTCCAAGACTCTATCTAAAGCAATCTGGACCTCTTCTAGGGTCCATTACAACAAAATCTCAACAGATAATGCACAATATTACTTGCCAAGATGTGTTCAATAGCATTTGGTCTGGATGCCTTCCTGGGAAGATTGCAAAC
The DNA here is from genome assembly GCF_036373705.1 of Amia ocellicauda. Lineage (NCBI taxonomy): Eukaryota > Metazoa > Chordata > Actinopteri > Amiiformes > Amiidae > Amia > Amia ocellicauda. The sequence goes on along the minus strand of NC_089862.1, from coordinate 16,381,114 downwards.
AGGAATGGAATTAGTTATTTACAAACATACCTTCTATTTCTGTATATCTTTCTATGTATTGGCACAACATTCACACTTTCTAGTAATGTCTTGCCTTGTCATATTCTCCAAAACTGTGTTTTACTTGGAATATAAAAATCAAACATTGTTTCATGTGTCCATAAAACTTATATATTTGACTTAGTATTATGGTGTACTAATTTGCTCTGTGTGAACAAAGTTTGCAAAGTTGTATCTCTCATTATTTCAGATTTGATATGGAGCTGAAGTCACTAAAATGTATTGATTGTACTTATTAGCATTGGGCTTTCAAATTTTCACCCTGGTTCCTCATTTAAGGGTTTTGCTAAGAGTTTTTGTGTCTCTCTCCTGAGTGTTTGGTGAACAATACATTTTAAAAATTGAAGTGGTAAGACATATTTTGATGTAAGATTATAGTGTCTGTGACTGTAATGTACACTTACTTTGTACTCATTATACCTACTAAATGTATCCATAGCTCCTCTAATGTCACACTGTCAGATCAGATATTTGCTTGATTTATTTTTTAAATTAATTTCCTGAAAGCAGAGTTTAGGAGTTTCCATTGCTTTAGGAAAGGATATATGAAATAATTGTAATGTAAAATAATTGAAAGGGTATTATGTGAATGGCATTATCTGTTTAGTGTGTTGTATAGAATGGAAAATATGAAACAGCTGTTATAAAGCTTCTGAATACATTTCTTTCACATGACAGTGAGTCCTGTGGAGTAAAAACCATTAAAATCCTGGAAGATATTCTGACAGAGAAGAACTTTAAATACACCTGCACTGATAATTACAAGTAAGTATAATAATATTGGATTGCAAATCTCAGATTAATTACATTTGCAATTACTAAAGTAAGTCTTGTAATTTATGCATTTAGTTTTGACATTTTGAAATTCTCCTGATAATTTATTTCCATGAAAGAATACAGTGTACATCAGTGTTTCCCAATTTAGGTTTAAACAGATGTCACAGAGTGTTATTCTTTTTTCAACGACACTTTCTACTCATCTATTTAAATTAAATAAGTTAGTGATGGAATTAAACAGAACCTAACACCTAAATAATATTCAGAATCTTTGTTCTGGTGCTGCATTGTAGTGCTGAATGTCGACAAATGGCACTGTGTCCCATAAAACATCAATAGGCCCATTATTATTATTATTATTATTATTATTATTATTATTATTATTATTATTATTATTATGTATTTTTTAATGGAAGGTGCCCTTATCCAGGGCGACAAGATACCATAGCAATTGTAAGCCCAAGCAATAGATTGAACCCCAACCCTAGGCAACAAGCTACGTTTATGCCCAAACAGATCTATACCCAATTGAGTTGAGTCAGTAGAATAGCAACCCTAACCCTTCCCTAAATTGACTTGGGACCACCATTTAAATTCAACATTTTATTTGTGTGTATTATTTACATAATAACTTGCACTACTGCTCTCTAAATAGCCCAAGTGTAATTGTAACTGCCTTCACCTCTATCCCTAATTTAAACTTTTCCAGCTTTGCAATATGAAAAACATAAGGATCTCATATGTCTGCCATACTAAAGATGTCCTTGTGAACACGGGTTTGAAATCATATGCCTCATGTGTTTGATTCAACACTATTAAATCACCATTAAATCAGCATGAAACAACAACAGCAGCAAAAACACAACTCTCTGGAGATACGTACAACATATCCCTGGTGTGTTAATGTAGCTTTACAACAAAGAATTATTGGGTAACAGGTGTGTTTTTGTTAAACTTAAAAGAACAGATTGGAGAAAATACATAAATAAAGCAGATAATGCTTTGCAGGCATTATGTATGTTTAACCCACTTGTTCCAGTAAAAAAAAAAAATCCAATTACCAGCAGCTGGACTATATTGTGATTGTCAAGATTGAGTTCTATAGCAGTGTCTGCAGATGCAAACACTATACAACAATCATATGGTCCACAAAAAATGCTATTAAACCTCAATGGTATAAATACAGTATAAAACAATTCTCCTTCGAGATGGATTTACTAGTGAGGATGGGAAATGAGAAATGTAGTTTTGAGAAACGCATGCAGTATACAGTATTACTGGACCCTCACCACCTCAGAGTAAATCGTCCAACAGAACACTCAGTGACAAATAGTTTAGTTTATTATAAACTCAACAACACTTTTCACCGCAAATCATAAATTACAAATCAGACCGAGGTGTGTGTTTATTCAGTATGAAGCTTGTAATGGTATGCTTTGAGATCCCTTTGACTGCTACACAACCTGAATTTGTTGGACCCTTTATCCAACTGAATGTGATCAAAAAATGTGTTGATCGATTCGACGTCAGTACCCATGTTGACAGCCCACTGACTGGTAAGTTGGTGATCTTTTGGGAATGGGAACAATTGTACTTCCTCCTCCTTGTCTTAATTATAATCTTGTTGTATTGTGTACAGCCAAAAGCCATACAGTGTGGCATGTTTGGAACACAATAGGTTGCGTGGAGCTGTAAAAACCAAACAATGACTGCCGCTATCCCTAGTATAAATTTCAAGTGTCAGACACACAACTGGGGATGCACATACGTCACTGATCTTGTATTATCATGCTCTCGTCTGCCCAAGATTGTTACTGAGAGAGAAAATTGCAACCGCCTATTCCTTCTAAATTTTACTAAATATATCTTCATTTAAGACTATTTGTGACATTGCCATATTTAACCCTTTGAGCAGTAAGAATGTACCGGAACGTACCGTACATTCTCAGTAAGCTGTGCCCCAGGGAGTACTGACATACCGCCGGTATGTTCTACAATAGAAAGGTAATACAGCGCATATGAAACTATATAAAACTAGCTACAACTATGTTTTTTTTCATAATTTGACAACCATACATTGGATACTTTCAGTGTTTTAGACTAACAAAACAACTAACAAACTTACAATGTTACAAGCTTCGTGCTGATAAAACACACAACCTGGTCTAATTTGTAATATGTGATTTGCGATCAAAGTGTTATTTCGTTTATTATAAATAAACTATTTGTCAGTGAGTGTCCTCTTAAAAATGGCACAATTTACTCCAGTAGTTACACATTTGGACAGGCTAGTTTTTGGTAGTAAAACAAAACCGGGAGTACAGAACAAAGGGTATCTTCTGGCGATTAATTTTGGCCTTTCAACACGCAATAACAGAAAGAAAATGAAATATCCTCATGGATGTACATAAAAATACAAATAAAACTAAAAAGAAATCAGATGTTTTCCTCAATTCAGACTCCCATTCTGCAGAAACCCTTCTAAATGAGTGTACAAAATCTGAGTATTGACTCAGAGGCAGAGGTCAGAAAAGAAAATGAGTTACCGAGTACCTCTTGGTATGATCATCCAGCCAGGAGGCGACATGAAAACCAGGCGACTTCGACCCAAAGACATTCAGGTTTGCCCCATCCCAGTAAGGCCCAAAGAGCTCTCTCTCTGAGGATTTTATTGAAGCAGATTGCTTCAAATTGTTTTTCATTAACGTTTAATTTAATTTCAGATGAGACCAATACATATGTCAGGGAACTGAGGAAGAATGCTGAGCTCGGAGTGAAATCAAAACTTCACAAGTGGGTAAACGTCACAATATCCGAATTATATACATTCCTGGCTACTGTCATCCTGATGGGCATGATAAAAAAGTAGTCACTGAAGGAATATTGGTCGACCGTAGCAGTAATGTCAACTCCCTTGATCGCTTAACTGTGCTGCTTAGGGCTCTCCACTTCTCTGACAGCACAGATCTCCTGAAGAAAAATAAAATAATAATCAGTCTCCTTCAAAACAAGTTCACAAAATTTTTCACCCCTTTTCAAGATATTTGTATCGGTGAGTCACTGATGCTGTGGAAGGGAAGACTTTCATTCAAACAATATATTCCATCAAGGTGACACCGCTTCGGCATCAAATTCTTCGTGATGTGTGGATTTTGGATTGTATTGTTTATATTGGCGGAACAACTGATCTGATCCAGAACAAACAGAAAGGGGATGCCACAATTTCAACAAAAGAATTGATAAAGGTGATGTGCAGTTTCTACGCAATGACAAGTTAATTGCATGTGTTGTTGCCACAAAAGAAATGGCACAACTTGGTAGTGTTCCCTGGTTTTTCGACCCAATGCCCCAGTGCAGTAACGTGTGTGTAGTGCCCCTCCCTCACTGTGTTGTGTTGTGTTGCCAGTGGAGACGCGCTTACATCAGCAGTCCCGTTAGGCGCTCCACTGCCGCGAGAGGTCCTCGGCTGCTGGTGTGTCTTCGGTATCCACACTGACTGGAGACCCTGTTCCTCCTCCTCCCACCCCTGCCGCTGTGCCGAGTGTGGTAGAGCCAGGTCAAATCCCAGGAACCATGGCAAGAGGACGGGCAGCAAACCCCCGCCCCCCCCACCTCCCACACTGCGGCCCTGGAGCATTCCAACAGTCTCTGGCCCACCCATACACCCCCCAACAGCTCTCCAATTGGCACCTGCCCACCCAGGACTACTGGGTGCTCCAAATTATAACAGTTGGCTACAGTTCCAGACCTGTCCACCCCCCTTTAGAGGCGTGGTGTGGACGCGAGTGAGGGACCCATTGCAGTGTGTGGCACTTTGCGTCGAAATCGCCGCTCTCTTGGAGAAATGCGTGATCCACGAAGTGCCCCCTCCGGGGCGGCACGAGGGATTCTATTCCCCATACTTCCTTGTGCCCAAGAAAGATGGCGGTTTCCATCCCATCTTGGATCTGAGGTACCTGAATCGCTGCCTCAAGGTGTTGCGCTTCGAGATGCTCACCTTGCACGCCATGTCTCAGACTATCAAGCCTGCAGACTGGTTCACCTTGGTGGATTTGAAAGATTCTACTTTCACATCCCCATTGCGCAGGCGCACAGGAAGTTTCTCCACTTCGCCTTCGAAGGCCGAGCATTTGAGTTCGCTGTTCTCCCATTTGGCCTGTCTCTAGCTCCTTGCACTTTCTCCAAGTGCATGGACGCAGTGTTGGCCCCCGCATCCTCAATTATCTACACCAGCGTTCCCCAACCACCGTGCTGCAGACCAGCACATTCACTAGCGGGGCACACGGAAAGGATACATTTATTTAAAAAAAAATGAATCGGTAAAATAAAATAATAATTATATACAATTATAGGCTATTTGTGCAGTAATTACATTGAACTTGGTGCATATCTCTGTCATGCCCACAACAGTTTACAGATTTTGAACTTGAGTAATATGCGTGCCGCAAGTTCATCGCGGTCTGCGTGAGCTGTGTTGCCAACTTTGTACTAGCTAGCTACCTTAGCTGACATGAATAAAAACAAACAAACGTCGCTGGACATCTTCTTCGGAAGGGGTAACGGTGATGAAAGGCACAACGAAGATGCCAATAATGCAGAGACAGTAGAGCCCGAGACAGCAATAAAAAAGAAAGCCTCATTCAATAGAAAATATGATGAGTCCTACCTAATATATGACTTTATTGCGACAGGTGACTCGCATGCTCCAAGCCCCCTGTGCATAGTATGTGGAGATAGGCTATCTAACGAGGCAATGAAGCCCTCAAAACTGCTTCGGCACATCAAATCCAAGCACCCTGCACTTAAAGACAAACCTGTTGAATTCTTTGAGTGAAGAAAACATGAACAAGAAGGACAGAAGGAAGTCTTCAAAGCCACTGCATCAACAAACGTGGCTGCACTGAGAGCATCATGCTTAGTGGCTAGCCGTATTGCTAATTCCAAGAAGCCTTTCACTATTGGCGTGGAGTTGATTCTACCTGCTGCTAAGGACATTTGCCATGAACTCCTAGGAGAGGCTTCAGCTAAAAATATAGCACAGGTTCCTCTTTCGGCTACCACTGTCACTAGGCGAATTGATGAAATAGCAGAGGACATTGAGGCACAATTGTTATAGGGGCTTAAAGAGTCACTGTGGAATGCAATCCAGGTTGACAAATCTACCAATGTCGACAACAAAGCAATACTTCTTGTTTATGTGTGATATATATTTCAGGATGTTGTGCATGAGGTTATGTTGAGTGCGCTGTCCCTGCCGCAGAATTATTCAAGTCTTTGGATGATTACATGTCAGGGATATTGGATTGGTCATTCTGTGTAGGCGTATGCATGGATGGGGCTGCTGCCATGACTGGACGGCTGTCTGGTTTCACTACCCAGATTAAAGAGGTTGCACTTGAATGCGAGTCTACGCACTGTGTCATTCACAGAGAAATGCTGGCTAGCCGAAAAATGTCACCTGAATTTAATGTCGTATTGAATGATGTTATTAAAGTTATCAATCACATCAAAGCACACGCCCTTAACTCACATCTGTTTGGGCAGCTTTGTGAGGAAATGGAAGCAGAGCACAAACACCTTCTCTTATACACAGAAGTCAGATGGCTATCCAGGGGAAGATCGCTTGCCACAGTGTTTGAGTTATGAGAACCGCTGCAGAGATTTCTATCAGAAAAAAAGTCACCACTGGCAGCACATTTCAACGATGAGGAATGGGTCGCAAAACTTGCTTACCTGTGCAACATATTCAACCTGCTCAACAAACTCAATCTGTCACTTCAGGGGAGAATGACAACTGTCTTTAAGTTGGCAGATAAAGTGGCTGCATTCAAAACCAAACTGGAACTGTGGGGATGGCGAGTGGACAGGGGCATATTTGACATGTTCCAAACATTAGCATGGATTTTGGGAGAGACTGAGACTGGGCTGTCTTTCACCCAGCTGGTATGCGATCACCTAGCTTCGCAGTCAACGGGTTTGAACGTTACTTCCCAACCACCAAAGACCCACAAAGTGCAAAGGAATGGATCCGTGACCCATTTGTGAATGTCCCAGTTGAATCATTCATGTCCGTGCAGGAAGAAGATCAACTCCTTGAGGTTGCAAATGATGGTGGCCTTAAAAGTATGTTTGAGATTTAACTTAATCTCTGCCGACCTTCTGGATTAAAATCAATGGGTTTTCCACAATGACAGCAACAAAAACGAAATTAAGGAGTAGACTGGACATAAGGAACACCCTTTCGGGTGTCACTGTCTCCCATCACCCCTAGAGGGGACCTTTTTGTTGCCGGGAAACAAGCTCAGGGCTCCCACTGATTCAGCGACATGGTGAGTCGCAATGTTTTTATTATATGCTCATTAGAGAAAAATATGCACTTAATGTTTTTATAATATCATCACGTAAAATGTTATGAAAAAGCGACTATACTAAACTTATAGGCCAAATCGATATTATGGTCTATATGAGACCGGTCCATGGTGCCAAAAAGGTTGGCAACCACTGATCTAGCTGTCCACGCTGGAGCCAGAGAGAGTTGCCTCCATAAACGTGTGTCCCTCCCTTGTCCAGTTGAGAGCCTATGTCTGGGTGTCCCTTTGCCAGAGGCTGCTGAGCCTTCTAGCAGCTGCGTCCCAAACCCTCCCCCTCAACCTCTTTCATCTAAGGCCTCTGCAGTGGTGGTTCGGGTCCCATGGGATGCATGCTTGCTGCAACAGAGCAAATTGAGTGGTAGTCACTCAAGCGTGCTGGAAGGTGCTCTGTTGGTGGTGGAGCCCTTCGAATTTAACCCTCGGTGTGCCCTTGGGGCCAATCTGCCCCCAAGTAGTTTTGACAACAGACACCTCCAAGCAGGGTAATGGAGTTGTCTGCAATGGACAGGGAGTCCAGGGCAGTTGGATGGTGCCCGTCAGGGCCCTCTATATCAAGCTGTGCTCCTTTGTCTCCGTCACTTCATGCTGGCCCTTCGGGGCAGTCATGTTTTAGTGTGGACAGACAACACAGCGGTGGTTGCCTACATCAACAGGCAAGGAGGTGTCCGATCGCACACACTATTTGAGCTAGTGTGTCGTCTGCTTCTCCCTTGCGACGGTTTGGTTATACTATTTTTATTTTTGCACATGGAATTGTTTTCTAATGGTAACATGCTTGTCTGAATATAATGTTGTCTATACACGTTTAGCTCTTCTTAATATCTCTTAACAGAAACATTTATTTATTACGCTGTTTACAATCATGTAAAGCATAAAGAATAAAACAGACACAAAGTCCTTTCCACGTCAGGCTGTATCGCTTGTAGTGGTGTTTTCTGTCTTAAAATGAAACACAAACCAAACCCACAATCGCTCCCACAATCCTCCCACAACAAATGATGAACTTCCAACAACGGCCTGGTTTCACAAAAAGCTCTGGGACGTGTCCACGTCTGGCATGACAATAAAGCCAGAGGAACCGAGGCATAAAGGTTTAATCATTCTTATAAGGCACTCTATTCAGGGGAAGAATTTATTCCTCAGTCACATGATCAGTACTAATTTTATTTTGTGTCCCTGTTTTTGAGCTTGGAAAATTATTTTCCCAGTAACTCCTAGCAACTAATTGAGTCTCAACAGTACACCTCTTGTGTGAAGAAATACTTAAAAATTAAGATGTTTTTCTGGGGGACCTCCTTCATTTGTTCTAATAAGGACCCTGGCATTAGGGAACAATCCCAGTGAGCTTCAGACTGCTACACTGGAATTCAGTCAGCATATAATATATATATCAGCAGATATAAGCAATCAATTTATTTTATCCTTTTAAAAACAAGCCAGAACTGTTCTTTGGTTTCTTTCAGTGAAACGGTAAGTACTGTAGGCTTAATTTTATATATGCTGTAACTGTTTCGAAAATTTCTACCAACTTATAGTGTTCAAACTAATTTGAAGGAATAATGTATCTTCTATATAACAGAAAGTGGAGAACAGTATTGTCAATTTAAACTAAATATTAACAGATTATATTTATTTTGATTATTTTCATCGCAAATATGAGGAAACATGTTCTATGACCATTCTGCTATATAGAAGTTGATGTGTGGGTGTGCTGGGGATGAGATATAGCGGGTTGCATTTTATCATGTGAAAAAGCCCCAACACAAAGCCTAATTTTTAGATGCTCAAACTATCTGTTGAGGTTTCATAAAAATAAAACATTCAAAGGTTGAGGTTAAATATTTGATCTGGCATGGATTGAACCAGAATTGTTCATTCAGAGTTAAATGATATTATAAAAGGCTGTATACAACTAGGAGTGATAGTTACCAAGTTGTGAAAAGTAGACATTTACATGTGGATATCAAATATTGTAAAAGTAAGCACTGATGGTCTGCATAATAAGAATGAATGTAGTGCATTCTCATGCCAGTAAATCAGGAGGAAACATTATTAATTAACTAATTAGGAGCTGATACACTGATCTCTATGTGTTAATCTATCTAGGTGATATTGTTTATGTATACATTCTACTATCATCTGCAAGAATAAACACTGTGCTGTTATTTCTTATCCTAAACTAATAAAGAGCTGATCTCTTAGATATGTTAATAAGCAGCCCGATGTAGTTTTTCATATCATTTTATTTAATTGTCCCTTAAACTGCAGTTAATATAATTAATATTGAATATTTTTTGTGTTTGAAGGTTTTGATGTTGACTGCAAGTTTCATGGATTGCTATTTGCTGAAGTAAAAAACAAGGATTACTGCAGTTGCCATTAAGTGCGGGACAAAAAACTTAATTTGTCAAATATGTTGAGTGGTAAGTTCAAGCTTTTTCTCCTAATAAAAAAACAAATTCACAATGCTTAATTCATATTAATAAATGCATAATTCAAATGTATAATTTATTATCATTATGAATACTAATTAATTAATTCATTCATTCATTGTATAAGTCTGCTTAGTTTTCCCTTGTTGTTCAAATGAGGTGCTTATTTTTCCTCATGGAATACTGGTAATATTCTGTTGCTTCTTGGTTTCATCACCACATTGTGAAACTGTTGTTTTGCCTCTAACTAAAGTTTCCTGTTTTCACCACATAGTTTTTCCAGTGCTTGCATTTCTGCTCTGCCTGTGTTCGGAGCGATCCTGGGCTGACATGGGAACAACACCACACTTAAAACAAATAATTGTTGGGAGATGTTACAATTATGTGACCATTGTAAATCCAAGTTCTAGGTAAAGTGACTTTACAAGACTTTGTAATTTGAAGAAAAACAAATTCTGAGATTCAAAAGATAGGCAGTATTGTTGTTCCCACAGCTGTGTCACGGGGCTCTGAACTTAAACAAGAAGAAAGCTTTCTTAGAATTTTGGCACGCGTCTTTAAAGACAAATTGTGAGAAACATCATGGCAAGACAAGGATTTTTTAAATCACACCCCTTAGGCATTGAAGAGGGCTGAGAGGGATTGTTCATTTATAAATATTTAATTTGTACTTCCTGTATATAGAAAGCATTCCTAACTGAGGCTTGAACTCTGTTTCAGCATGCGTAAGTAAGTACATGCTCTTTCCTTTTATGGCGTATAATGTGGATGATGCTTTGTTTGTGTGTATTCTGACCAGGCTCAACTGTGAAGGTATATGGAGAGATTTTCAGGATGCTGTTCTTAAGGAAGCTCCTTGCAGTGTCTATGTCGAGAACTACAACAGATTATTCAGGACAGCACATCAAACTTTGCCCTGTAATAAGGTGTGTTTAGATTATATGATTGAAATAAGTAGTGTTTCATACTAGTTAAACAGAATGGTTTTGTATATACATTGAACAACATGATTATGTGACATCCCCAGATCTTATTCCTGACTTCCATCAAGCCAAAAATAATTTTATGTCATCCCTCCTCTCCCATGAACATGGCCTTTGCAGCAGCTTGGCACCTTCCACCTTGAGGGGGGTTTCCTCATGGTCACGTCCTCTTGGTCAGGTCATCATTGTTCCCTTCTGTCAAACTCTAGGCCAAAGTAAATTTTAAATACCAAGAAGTAATCTAAAATTGGCTGCTGATTGGCATAACAAAATCTGTTTTAATGCCTGTACATTTCCTGTTTAATACAATGGAAGACAATATGTGGAGTTTTCCTGGAGTTACACTTGCAGAGTCAAATAATCCAGAGAAAGAGATTTATTACATATGATGTATTAGCTCCCAGTTGACTTAAACTGGTTCTTATCAAACCCCTGTTGTTCTGAGATTAACTGTAGCATAGTAACACATTAGGGCAGAAACCTTGTTGTCACAGACACACAAGAAAAGCGTACAGTTCTTCACACTGAATAAAAAGTAAATTAATGAATGAATACATACATACATACATAAATAAAACAAATGAAAACAGTGTGGTCTAGTAAAAAGGGAAATTCCCTTTAATCAGATGCTTTGTCCTGGGTATCATCATCAGTACAGGCTTACTTAGAACTGGTTTTGCTCATACATGAAAGTCCACAGCATTTCAGAATAGTTTAAATAATAGCATAACATATAATGAATCAGCTCTAGTTTAGATAATTTGAACATTGACAGCAATAACATTTTCCTATTATGGTTCCCTACAATCGAGACAATGACATACAGTACTGTGCAAAAGGTTTAGGCAGGTGTGAAAAAATGCTGTAAGTTAAGAATGCTTTCAAAAATAGAACTAACCACAGTCCTTCTGTGGATTTAGGCAGCCTCAGTTGCTTCTCTCTCTTCATGGAATCCCAGACAGACTCAATGATGTTGAGATCAGGGCTCTGTGGGGGCCATACCATCACTTCCAGGACTCCTTGTTCTTCTTTACACTGAAGATAGTTCTAAATGACTGTCGCTGTATGTTTGGGGTTATTGTCATGCTGCAGAATAAATTTGGGGCCAATCAGATGCCTCCATGATGGTATTGCATGATGGATAAGTATCTGCCTGTACTTCTCATCATTGAGGCGATCATTCATTCTGACCAAATCCCCAACTCCATTTGCAGAAATGCAGCCCCAAACTTGCAAGGAACCTCCACCATGCTTCACTGTTGCCTGCAGACACTCATTCGTGTACCGCTCTCCAGCCCTTCGGCCAACAAACTGCCTTCTGCTACAGCCAAATATTTCACATTTTGACTCATCAGTCCAGAGCACCTGCTGCCATTTTTCTGCACCCCAGTTCCTGTGTTTTTATACATAGTTGAGTCGCTTGGCCTTGTTGCCATGTCGGAGATATGGCTTTTTGTCCGCAAGTCTTCCATGAAGGCCACTTCTGACCAGACTTCTCCGAACAGTAGATGTGTGTAACAGGGTCCCACTGTTTTCTGCCAATTCTGAGCTGATGGCACTGCTGGACATTTTCTGATAGTGAAGGGAAGTAAGCATGATGTGTCTCATCTGCTGCAGTAAGTTTCCTTGGCTGACCACTGCGTCTACGGTCTTCAACGTTGCCCGTTTCTTTGTGGTTCTTCAAAAGAGCTTGGACAGCACATCTGGAAACCCCTGTTTGCCTTGAAATGTCTGCCTGGGAGAGACCTTGCTGATGCGGTATAACTACCTTGTGTCTTGTTGCTGTGCTCAGTCTTGCCATGGTGTCTGAGTTTTGACACTAAACTGTCTTCAGCAGCCTCACATTGTTTTATTCCTCCTACACAGCCGTTTCTTTTTCAGTTAATGATTGTGTTTCAACCTACATATTGAATTGATGATCATTAGCACCTGTTTGGTTTTATTGTTTAATCATACACTTGACTTTATGCCTACAAAAAAAGGGTGGTCACACCAAATATGGGTTTGATGGATGTAGATTTTTCTTCTGTTCACTCACTTTGCATTTAGTTAATTGATAAATATAATCTATTAACATGTCTATTTTTGAAAGCATTCTTACTTTACAGCATTTTTTCCACACCTGCCTTAACATTTTGTACAGTGCTGTATAATGTCACTTATATAAACGGGATCGTTGAGTATCCAAATGTTTGGTCAGCTTTGATTTTTGTTTTGTTTTTCAAATCAATAAAAAACCCAAAGCAACCTATGAAAACAATAATTTATATTAAACAATCTAAAGCCATCAATGAGCTGCTTAGAAAACACTGGTCCCCCACAGTGTAGAGTTTGTTCCTAACAGTACTGAGCACTGTTATGAACTATACCATGATATCTTGCAGCAAAGGAAGAGTGGGTGGAAAGTAATGAATGCTTAAATAGCAGGGTATTGCTAATAGGGGACTGCTCCCTAGCTGTGGGACTACTCTTCTAAGTTCATCCAACAGCTTGATTTATACAACCCTAACATGTTATGGTTAGAGTTAAATGGGGCTTTGTGTTTCTAGATTTGTTGTAATTTCCTTGTGTCATTGCAACTGAATGTTGACAAGGAGTGTGTGGTTTAGGTACAGTCATGCTTTTGAAAATGCTCTTGATATATATTATTTTCATGTATATCTACATTTAAATATTAAGTTATTGTTATCTGTATATATGAACATATACAGCTGTTTCAATACCATTAAGTGTGTGCATTTCTGTATTGTAGCTACTGTTCTGGAGTAAAACACGAGATATTGTTCACAGTTTCTCTGCAGTCACACATCACTTTATGACTTTGGAAGACACCCTCATTGGTTATATGTTTAATGATTTAATGTGGTGTGGACAAAGAAACCAAACAGGTAGGTTTCAGGTGTTATATAATAGATATATAATTGTGTTATGAAAAATAAAACCACAGGGAATTCAATAATTAATGTGGCTCTTGGTTTAGTGCACATTTGTTGTCCTGAGGACGCAAGACAAACAGCAAAAGCTGGTTCCCAAACTGACTGGCCCCAGTTTCTTGGGTGGGTTTTGGTGTTGTGTAGTGCAATATGTCTCCTCGCTTTCCCAGCTGAAGAACCAGCAGGGTTAGTTTCAGCCATAGGACAAGCCTGTCTCTCTGGAAGTACAATGTAAGGAATGGGGATTAAAGCATGTTCCTACAACACAATGTATAAAACCACAACTGTATAAGTCTTAAAGATGGGCCAATATTATATGTATTTAAATAAATCAGGACTAAAGATGAATGAGGTAATGTGCACCTGTTCTCTGTGTTTGTACAAAATTTGGATTCTGTCTTGTCATAAATAAATTGCACATACTCTTCATAGGGTTTGACTTTAACTCCTGTCCAGAGTGGTCATCTTGTGAACATCACCCAGTGGCTTCCCTATGGAAGAAAGCCTCAGAATATGTAAGCATACCAAGGCTATTATTGCTCATTTCTATTTACTAATTTCAGCTAATTAATGCTAATTTATTGGACACCCTTGTTGACAAACTGGCCATATTACTAATCTAAATAACTTGCCATTGGGCAATTTTCCCACAGTTTGCCCACATAGAAAAAAAAGATTATGTAACACTGAATATATAATAATAATAATAATAATAATAATAATAATAATAATAATAATAATAATAATAATATTTATTTATTGGCAGACGCCAGGGCGACTACAAAACAAAGTGCAAAAATACAGTACAGTTCAAAGCATAATGCAATTGACAAATTCCAATGTACACTTGTATAGGAAATATACAGTAAACGATACAGGTCCTAGATCCTAGATAGTTAAGTGCAGGCATCATTAAGAGCTAAGAGAATGGAGCCATAGGGGAAATCAAAATAAACAATACAAGTACTGGTAATGCAAGCAAGGGGTATATCAAAGCATTACATTGAATCAGTGGAATATTAGATCCAAACACAGGCCTAGACCAGCTCAAACCTTTCACTTTCCTGTGAATACAATTGCATACAATATAAAAATACCAGGGTAATTTAGATTTTAAGTTTATCTTTCCATGGAAAATGCTGGTGACACTGTCACTGGTGCTGACAGACAGAGCCTCCCACTGACTCACACACACTCTGCTTCCCACCCCTGGCAATCCCCCAAAACATCAAGATTCCTCCCCAAAGATTTCAATAACCAATTCTGTGGTTATTTTAATTTTTGAGGGAGGTCCTTGTCCGATTCATGGATGTTTCCTCTTAAATATATATTTTTTGCTTACTGCTTCTTCCATTGTTTTTGCACATTCCATTACAGACCGCATACACATAGCGGGTTTACTCTGTTAATGTTTTGTAAAAGTATATATTCTTCTGCATTATATTCCTCTGATAGGCACAGATTTTCAGTTACATTCTAAAGAAAGAAACAAGTCAGACAAGAAAGGGTCAGGACAATGACCAGCTGACTGTGTTGTAGTCCAGAATGAATCTCAAAAACAAACTTTTAATTTATCATTCAAGCTAAAAAAAGCTTCAGGTGCGAATTTAAATTAAGTGTAATGGGGCTGCCTATAAAATGCATTATTGGTAAAATTAGAAATCATCTATCCTTGTATAAAATGTCAACTTCTAAGTTGTTTCAGGTTTTCCTTAAATATTTGCATACCAGTATGGTTGTTTATCCATTGATAACTACAAATCTGGATCTATACATACATTTTAAAAATGTATAGACAAAAAAAAGAGATAGTAGTATTTTCAGATTACCTGTTACCTTTTATTGTCTTTAAATGCACATTTCATCCAATGCAATGAATCAGAGAACTGGTCTCTGAAAAGGAAGATGAGTTTATTTGAAGCTTCAAAGATGCCTCAGTATAATGTTTCTCTTATTGCTTAGTTTGCTGATTCAGCCTGTGGCAATATAACAGTGATTCTGAATGGATCGATCAACAAAGCTTTCAATAAGGAAAGGTAAAGTTATATTTCATTAAAGTGCAATTATAATACAGACTCCTTGGGCCGGATTAAATCAAAACTTTGACCCACCCGCTAATAGAAAACTACAGATCTGTACTCAGTTGCAGCTTCATTTTTAGTAAGATGACACTTTCTTCTAATCATAAATTTAACCGCTATGGCATACAGGTTTGCAGTTTTCTATTAGCTGCTGTGTCAAAGTTTTGATTTAATCCAGCCCCTTTTTCCTGAATATTCTAAATTATTTCAAACTGTTTCAGATGTATTCCAGAGTTTATTATATTTTGGGAACACTTAAAATTATGGTACAGAATTATAGAGTTATTTAACACTGCAGTTTCTAGTAGGTTTGGTGCATACCTATATACAAATTGTCTTTAATGTTGTTATACAGTTATTCTTTCCTGACACCTAACTCAATTTTTTTTATTGTTTTTTTGTTTCTTGTTGATGCTCAAGCATGTTTGGAAGTGTTGAGGTCAATAGCCTTGATCCAAAGAAAATCAACTATGTCAATATTATGGTGATTGGCAACTTGGAGGGACCATTCAGGTACTTATATTTTGTAGAGGAATGATGCATAAAGGTACAACAGAATATAGATAAGAGAATGTAAAATATAGTATTACATTATAACAACTTTAAAATCCTCAGTTGAACTCAATGCATTTTATTTGTATATTGTTTGCACATAATGTTTAACACAATTTCCATTTTCTATTGAGCTTTTCTATTTTATCTGGAGTTTAATGATTGTCCATTCCACTTCTTTATTCACTTTATACAGTGTCTTTCTATTGTGTAAATCTACTATAGAAATACTAACTGGAAAACACAGAATGAATTCATGCATTATATGTATAAAATGGGTTAGTATTCTTTATTTGCTGACATACATCCTAACTCATGGTATTATTAGAGTATAACACACAGGCAAAAATACATTCTAGCAATTCATATGTATTACCAATAGCTATTGTTGCACTGTAAGTGTCATGAAAAAAATGTGCATGTTATGGCTTTTTCTTCTTCCTAGAGAGTCCTGTACCAGTGGTTCCATAGTAGATTTGATAAAGATATTACAGAACAGGGGTTTTCGATGGACTTGCACCGACAATGATCTGTAAGTGGCACTTTTACATCACATTTATTTTATGCTAATGCTGTGCATTTGATCTGTAGAACATAGATCGCTTATATTTTTTGTTTGCCTTACAATGCATTCCCTGAGCAAGGACTGCTATTATGAAACTGGTATATTCAACCCAATTCCTTCTTTTCGCTTTGTTGAAGCAACTGATTAATGGTTTATTTTTTTCTTCAACAGTTCTCTGGTGATATTACAGTGTGTTCAAGATCCAAGCCACCCACTCTGCAAACTCTACGGATATAGCCTACTGCAAAAAGGGAAACATGTCCTAAAATGTGATGATATAAATGGAATATCAGACTGCAAACTGAAGTTGAAGGGGTGACAATGTACAAATGGAGAAACAGTCAGAAGTCAGAGAGATGGATCTCATTGGCGACACTTCCTATTAGAAGCAGTTGAGTTGTACATTTCTGTTAAAGACAGGTATATCTAATGTTCTCTTATTAAAGTGCTGTATATGCATTTGAAGCTACCATAATTAAGCAAAAAAGGCTGTAATTCCATTACATATTCCTTATTGTGCATGGTTTATAATAATTTACTTTTGTGTTTGACTGCATATTTATTCTGCTAATCTCTCTGTAATAGAATATCACTGTAAAACAGCACAACACTATACTACAACACAATGTATAAAGCAAAAACAGTATAAGTTTTGAAGATGGGCCAATATAATATGTATTTAAATAAATCAGGACTAAAGATGAATGAGGTAATGTGCATCTGTTCTCTGTGTTTGTACAAAATTAGGAATCTGTCTTGTCATAAATAAATTGCACATACTCTTCATAGGGTTTGACTTTAACTCCAGTCCAGTGTGGTCATCTTGTGAACATCACCCAGTGGCTTCCCTATGGAAGAAAGCCTCAGAATATGTAATCATACCAATTCAATTATTGCTCATTTTATTTAAAAGTTTTAGATTATTATTGCAAATTTCTTAGACACCTATATGGATAAACTGGCCAGATTACTAATCTAAAATATCTGCCTTAGACTGGGCTATTTTCTCACAGTTTGCCCACATAGAACAAAATGTTTATGTACTTCTACATATATTAGATCCAAACACAGGCCTAGACAAGTTCAAACCTTTCACTTTCCTGTGCATACAATTACATACAATATAAAAATACCAGGGTAATTTAGAATTTAAGTCTATCTTTCCATGGAAAATGCTGGTGACACTGTCACTGGTGCTGACAGACAGAGCCTCCCACTGACTCACACACACTCTGCTTTCCCACCCCTGGCAATCCCAGAAAGCATTGCTGATCACATTTCATGGCACCTCTCACATTACAAGAGCATTGCAGATGTTGTGCCTGTGAAGGAGCCCTCCCAGCTGCTCGATGGGGAAGAGACAAATTTGTGGGAACACAAAGGAGTAGTGCAAATAAACAAGTTTATTTAAAAACAGGGCAGTGTTCAAGCAGGATACCAAAAATCACAGTCGGCAAAAATAAGTCCAAACAAACTATACAAAACAAAAAGAATAAAATAAACTCAGGACTCTCTCTAACTAAAAGCTAATGTAACATCAAAATACCATACATACTTCAGTCTTAACAGAAACCAGGGTAGTATGTACAGGGCGAAGTCTCTCTACTGAAGCATCCTCCTCCCAGTTTAAACCAACAAAGAAAACTATTAAGTAAAATTAACAATAAAATTAAGTCAACCTAAACCCACAATTTAACTTCGTGTTTTCCATAAAATTCCCCAAACAATAAAAAGTATTCCAATAACCCAGATTCCACTGTTCATCAATATACTCTCCCCATAGATAAACTTGCCCTTACTGACCTTCATCTTGCTGTCCGGTGATCGGCAGGTGTTTTTCCATACCAGCCGGGTCAGAGAATGGGAGAAGAGGGAGGTAGTGTGTCATGTAATGTCAATGTAAGATCAATTAACAGAATGGTTATAACAATAGCTATAATAGTAGTTATAACCTCAGTCTAGTTCATGTATTCAGCTCTAGCTTAACCTAATCATATTGGTGTTTAGTCCTTTTATCAATTGTTTTATTTTTCTTGTTTTTACTACCTTTGTACAGTGTCCTTGGGTTTTTTAATCCATGAATAATAAATAAATACATCAATAAATAAATAGGCAATCTATTGTCTTTGTTACAATGCAAAACTAATTAATTCAATCCTGAATTGTAATTACAGGTGTTTGAGCTAAGTTACTATACTGTTGCTATAGATGATATTCCTTCTGTAATACATTTAAATTAAGCCTCTGACTAGCATTGGTTTTCATGAAAAAAGAAATATGTTACCAGCATGATAAATATACAGATTCGTTAACAAATACATGCAAGGGGAATTAATACAAGCCACTACAAACTAAGAGACAGCACTTTACAGGCAAGCCACACTCCTGGCAAGAAAGTAATGAAGCACTGTTATAATGCAACACACAACCTATTTCCTTAGAAACCTTTGATTTCCTCCCTGGTTGCATAGCTTGGAAGCTTTTATCCTTGAATTGCCCCCTTTCTATTCCCACGTCTCCCAACAAATGTCAGTTTGCTTTTCAGTTTCAGAAAAGCAAAAAACAAGACAGCCAAGAAAAGGTCAGGACTACGACCAGCTGGCTGTGTTGTAATCCAGAGGGAATCTCAAAAACAACCTTTTAATTTATCATTCTACCTTATGTATATTTTCTGAATGATTGTATTGTTTTGCTATTCAAATACTCTTTTGTTTGTCCATAAGTCAAAAAACAACAACAACAACAAGATAGTGTTCTGTCCCTTAGTATTTTTCCCTAATTATTTTTTACCAATAATTGAATGTTGAACAGTTTCAGGTGCAAATGTAAATTAAGTGTAATGGGGCTGCCGATAAAATGCATTATTGGTAAAATTAGTAATTACCTGTCTGTGTATAAAATGCCAACTTTCAGGATTTCCTTAAATATTTGCATACCGGTATGGTTGTTTATCCGTTTGATAACTACAAATCTGGATCTATACATACATTTTAAAAATGTATAGACAAAAACAAACAAAGAGATAGTGATATTTTCAGATTACCTGTTACCTTTTATTGCCTTTAAAGCACAATTCATCCAATGCAATGAATCAGAGAACTGATCTCTGAAAAGCAAGATGAGTTTATTTGAAGCTTCAAAGATGCCTCAGTATAATGTTTCTCTTATTGCTTAGTTTGCTGATTCAGCCTGTGGCAATATAACAGTGATTCTGAATGGATCAATTGCCAACACTTTCAATAAAGAAAGGTAAAGTTATATTTAATTAAAGTGCAATCAACTCTCTTTAATCAGACATTATTTAAATAACATGTATAATACAGACTCCTTGTTCCTGAATATTCTAAATTATTTCAAACTGTTTCAGATGTATTCCAGAGTTTATTATGTTTTGGGAACACTTAAAATTATGGTACAGATTTATAGAGTTATTTAAGTTTCTAGTAGGTTTGGTGCATATCTTAATACATACCCTCGTCAAGCTCGCTGGGCGCTGTTCTTTACATGCTTTCACTTCACTTTAACCTACGTCAAAGCTGATTCACTCTCTCGTCAGTTCGACTCTCCTCACACTCCCCAATCGACGGAACCCATCCTGTCACCTACCATAGTTGTGGCTCCCATCCGATGGAACATCTGGGACAGGATTAGGAGACGACTCCGAATTCAAGAACAAGCAGCTGCAGTACAGGCCTGGCAGAAACCCAGCATCTGGTGATGTCTTTGGGTTCCAGACTTCAGGCAGTCATTGACTGCAAGGATTTGCAACCAAGTATTGACATATATAAATGGGTGTAATTCCTACACTGTTCACCCAATTTGGATGTAACTACCCTCTAATTAAATATGAAAGTCTACACTGAAAGCAGAGGTGCTTCTACAGTCTGTAGGGGCCCTAGGCAGAACATTTTCAGTTTTGTTTTCAACTTTGTTTAAAGGAAAAAAAAAAGATGAGGAGCTGCTGTTAGCGGGGGGGAGGTGCTGATGGAGTTTTCTCCAGTGAGAGCAGGGGGGGGTTGGTCGATGACAGAGTTTTCTCCGGTGCGGGCATTGCTGTCAAAGTTGTGGATTCCAGCTGCCTGGCTTACCTGTCCTTAAGCTACTGATGTAAAGCACATCTTGCTTGTTTCCTTTCAAATCCATTGTGGTGGCGTACAGAGCCAAAATGATGACAACTGTGTCACTGTCCAAATATTTATGGACTTAACTGTATATCCCTCAGTTTCCCCAACACATTGCAAAGTTTTGCCTTATCCTAGATAGACAACTCCAAGCATTATAATTATCTACGTCCTTCTGTGTATTGACCTCTGTATTCCGTTTCTGTTTGCTTCATCGGTCGACCTCTGGACTGCTCTCTCGCTCAGCCTTCTGAATATGCCCCTTTGAAATGTTTGCCCTGTTTCACTGCGGTGATAGAGTCTGCACTTGGATCCCCCCTGCCCTGTCCTGGTAACCGTGACAGGTTGCGATAATCCTCACCTGACAATAACCCTGCTGACTCCTTATGCAGATAATCGAAACTTACCCCATAATGGTTGTTCTTTGCTCTGTTCATGTGATTGTCGCCTTCCGAACTGTTTCAGACTGTGTGTAACCTGGGATAAACAGTGTATTGTTTACTGTTCCTTTGCCTGCATACTTGCACTGTGTTTGTTATTCATATTTGCTGCTGTAGCTATTATCCAATAATAGCAGGAATTGAATAATTTAAGTTAGCTATGGAATGACTGTTGCTTGTTAAGAGACCTGTGCTGGAGTCATTATTGTTTTAGTTTAGTTTAGTTTTTTGTTAACTAAGGAAAGAATGATTCCATATGGTTTTCTGGGGAGCTCCTCATCTGTTTAGGTTTCCATTTTATTTTCCTTTTTGTTGATTTTTGTTTCCCCTTCTAGGTGGTATTGTATACCTACCAATTCTATAGTATTGGGAAATTGTAATAGAGAAGGAACTATACCATTCTTATTTTCCTGTGGGTTGTCAACACTGTACTTTTTGAACGTGTAACGTCTTTCTGTCTGAGTTTGTTTTCTAAGGATTATAATTAAGGGGAATTAGAGGAACACTACTATGGGTGTGGTTGTTCTTCTGGAGGAGAGTAAACTTGTGCATGAGCTGATTGGGCTTATCTTTTTTATTTCCTCCTTCCAGCATTACCACAATACCTTGGCTTGGGTCAGTGCCTTTTATAGGGTGCAGTGTATTTATGGATTTATAGATTTATGGGTCCCAATAATAAATAACTGAATAACTTCAATAACTGAAGTCTTGTATTTGTTTAGTGGTAATTGCAAGGCCTGCTATCTGGTATCAAATAGTTATAACCGTTACTGCATAAAGAAAGGAAGAGAAAAATACAGGAAGAGGTAAGAATGGGGGTGGCATTCTATTCAGCTGACTACTAGGTCACTACTAGGATGCACGAGGACAGACTGGATGTTAATTGTTCAATGCCACTCAGGGTATCTGCACTCCCTCAGTTGGAGAGCTTCATCAGATTCCACAGATGAGTTGTATTAATATTTACTATATTACATAAAAATACATAAATTGGTTATTTGTCATTACCTATGACATGCCACTCCAAAATGGCATTTGGGGAGAAAAGAAATTGCAAGAGCAGTTAAACACATTATGAACGTGGTGCCACAAGAATGGATGTCACCTGGACCATAGACACCTGTCCCATAGGCTGCACCCCCACTTTGAATTTAGGGAGGGACTATATATTTGAATATTGAACAAGCTGGCTGCTGAGGTACTGTATGAAATATAGTACATATTTATTCAATGCTCAGTACATTTTATGGCTCAAAATAGTATTGTACTAATAATGTAATTGTGCATATTTTTACAACTATCCCAGTTACAGCAACAGGAGGGCGACAATTCAGTACGCTAAAACTACTCAAAACATATTTGCAACCAGTATGAAAGAAGAAATTATGGGCTAGCACACCTGTACATAAATATGGACAATGTATGAATGTATTGATAAATTCGGGAGTCACAACAGGAGATTTGCATTCACCTAGAAACTCTTACATCTGTGGTGGAAACAGCGGATTTCCGATTTCCCATATTTCTAGCAGGCGCAAAAATTGAAAATTGTGCATCCTCACCCATTTCAATCACAGACCTCCACCAAAATAGGTCTCTGATTGACAAGCACCAGAAACTGCGTCTAGTTTGCCTGCATAAGGTTGGTTGATAAGGGATTTTTTTTTCTGGATGTGTCCCATAGTAATGTGTGGTTGGGAAGCAAAGATATGGTATTGAAAGCTGTCCGAGTTGAGCCCTAGACTGATAGAATACACTTTAACTGTGTCCTGTTCCCATTCCTGTGTGTGTTGTTACATTGTCGTGTGATATATATAAAAAGCCCATGGGGAATAGCTCTCTCTCTGTTCCTGAAGTCATAAGCTGGGCTCACAAAGCGCTGCTCTTGTTCTACACCTGCTCTGTTCCCTCTGCTCTGTACAAAGATAAGCTGCAGTTCAGACTCGTGAGGGAAGTAAAGTAACCTCAATTTCACCCTCACCTAATTATTTTTGGCAAGAGTGCAACACTATGTTTGATGAGTCAAAATCTGCCTGCTCTCACAGAGACTGTATTTGTACATGCACTTTTGAGATATGTTGGGTGAATGTTAATCAACAGGAAATCAACTGTAAACTCATGTATATATGTACATTTAGTTAGTTTCAGTTTCATTTACAAAAGTTTGCCAAAATGAGAGCATTTAGGTTTTATTGTATTTGTTTTATTTCAGAAAAGCACTGTGGATCTAGTTAATGCCTCAGTGGATGAAGTGGGTGCTCAGGTCAGAACAACACCAAACCAACCACAAAACATCCAACTTTTGGAAAGAACCAGAGATTTAAATCTACCAGGTTTCCTTGGATAGAATGGGACCATCATCAGAGTCATCATTCAAAAACAGTATTCTAGAAAATGTTATAGATTTTATATTGGAACACTCACTCTGTACAGTAAAATAGGTTTCCCTAACGCTTCACTACAAAAAACATTTTTGTTACACAGTCATTGTCATGAAAGCTGTTAAATGGACACTTCTGGTGGCTTGAAATGAAAGCTGGACATGAATCAAGGACAATTTGATTGACATGTTGGCTTGTATACACTCTGAGCAGTATGATAAAGTGGCCCTCCTCGAAGCTGGTTTGACATCTCTGCTACAGAATTACTAATAACCTGAATTCAAACCTATCCCAGCCTCACTGTGAGCTGCCAATACCCCTGCCAACAAGCATGCACACACACACACTATTGCACTGTAGAGGGCATAAGTTTACAAAGCACGTATGAGTTTATTCATAGAGTGCAGTTAACAGTCTTGCTTTTGGGTCTGTGTTATCTGACACAAACGTTTATCCCTACATGATACACAAAATATCAAGGAAAGTTTCAAAGGAAGGAAGGAGGGTAGAAGTATTGTCACAACACATTAAGCAACTATGACCTATCAAATTAAACTGACTATATTTATTCATATTTGTTAAGTAAATGTTAAAATACCTGCTAAACAACACCCCCCCCCCATCTGCAGGTAAGTCATCTTATAATGAGGTAACAAGTGATTGAGAAGAAGAAAAACATGACAGTTGTGAAGAAATGAATCACAAGAAAAACTTAATAAATAAAAACATACATCAAAATAAAGAAACCCCAATTTAGTCATTACATCAAAATATTAGTCAAACTAAATATGTTTTATATTATTTATCATATACATATTTTTAATTGAGCTCTTTTGTCACCTTCCACGACAAGTGAAAATAACATAGGAAACTCCACCCTTGCTGCACAATGAAAAGCACCAGCACAGTGTTTGAGAACATAGATCTGAAGATTAGATCAACACTTACAGATAAGAAATTGCTCAGAATTAAGAAACTATGTCCAATGTTGCTTTTAGTATACAGGCTGTACCTCCCTTGTGCAAATTGTAAATACAATATTAATCAGTTTCAGTTTCAGAGTTCTCAATTGAAAAAGAAAAAGCAATTGCAGTGAATGTCACCATTTACAAACAGCTATTGAGAGCAGCGAGCCTACTGAAGTAAGGTTTATACAGTTTTACTGTATACTTTAATCATCAATTTAAGACCTTAGACATGGGTCTGACACTTCTCCTGGAGCCACAGCTAGCCATGTCTCACAATAAACATAGTTCATATTCATTGAAGTTTAGAAATAACAATGTGTGCAGATGCACCAATAATCCAGCTAATCTATGATGCATCTGTTCTTAGCTTTGTCAGCTAAATAGCTCGATGGACATGTTTGCTCTAGGTTACTTTATGTAGTCACTGAAGGGGATTTCTGTACACTTTGGACTACTAATCAATCAAACTTAGATTCATTTCTTATTCACGTTATTTTATATTCGTGGGGGTAATCTACCCTTGTTTTTTTTGTTTTTTTCCCCCCTCCTTCAATATGTAGAGAATCGTTCTGGCACCAAGTGTTCAGTGGAGATATGACATATATGACAGCAGTTGTGTTACTTTCAGTCACATGACCACGTGTAGTCCAGCCTTTGCTCAGATCATTCAGCCAGTCATCAGAAGAGCAAGTGCGGAGAAGTCATGGCTGGTCAGGCAACCCGTACACCAGGCAGAAGGCGGACTATAATCTTAGCAGTTTGCTGTTGTGCTGTAATGGTGATATTAGCCATCGCTATTCCTCTGGCTGTTGTCTCAGCGGGACATGCAGGGAGCCTCAAAACTACGGTCATTAATAGATGCCAAACTTTTCTGAAGACCCACAGTACAGTCTCCAGGTGGGTTGGGTGGGCACATGTGGAAAGCAGGTGCTGTTTTGTGAGTGTTGTAGTGCGTAGGTAATTTGAATTGAGCAAAACCAATGCTTTCCAGCTCGATTGCTCCCTGCAAGCGCACCGTTTCACAACCCGAGTAGAAGCTGGTGAGGATAAATAGTATTAGCGTGGGGGGCTTCCCTAATTCATTAACGAATTAGCTAAAAAAAATAACGTTTCATGGTTTATGATTAATTTTAAAGACTTAAATGAATCCGCATTGTTTCAAAAACTGATTGCAACTTTCTCTGTTAGTTTGGAAAAAAAAGTCACACTAGCCCTTATCTGTGACTTTCAAACCACTACACTAGAATGCATCTAATATCAGTGATCCTCAATGCTAGATTATTACATAGAAAAATGTATTCATTCGTTCATTAACCTTTTCCTCTCAAACGAGGCAAGTAGGTTGCTTTCCTCCAAGCGTGTGTAAATCAAGCCCTTTGTTTTGATACGGATTAGTCACTTGACGTTATCCATCATCTGTGTGGAAATGGATTATCCCAGTAACCCGAATCTGGAACATCCAGTGGAAATGACATCGAACTGTAGTTTCCAGAATGTCCTCCAGCCTGCACATGTGCCCCGTTAATAAAGGATTTAAAGTTTGCTTATTTACCTTAAGAAAGACAAACAACTTTACTCTTATTTAAATGATGTCCAATCCTGTTTATTTCTTGGTAGTATGGATTAACCCACATTTTTTTTTTGCTTAAATCTGTGTGAATAAGTGTAACTATCCTAGGCAGTGTGATAGGGAAGTATTGGTGTACAGAAATTGAGCTCATTTGGGACAGGGGTTTGGGTTTGTGTACTTTTTATTTTAGCCTCAAAGCAACCTAACCCATTTAAATCAAAATATGTGGCATCTCTCCTAATACTTCACATCACTTATATCAAATAAGGAATACAATGGTTTAAATTTGTCCTCTAATATTTTTCACATATTTGCATTTTGTTTATTTATTTCTCTCTAAGTGACATCAAGTGTGATGACATTTGGGATGCTTTTCAGAATGCCTTTGTTGGTAAGGATCAGTGTAATGTCCCAGTAGAGGCTTATGATGACCTTGTCAACATGGTAAAGCAGAAGTCCTCTTGCAATAATGTAAGACATTTTGTTTTTCAAGATTCTTTATTTTCACAACATTTTGTAGCTAGCCATATATTAATTATGTTTTCATCTGATTTTGATTGAACAAGAACTTCAGTACTTTCCAACTGCAGTCCTATTTCTAGAATATGTTTTTGCTATTTGAATGTATTGAATCACAATACACAGTATACTTGATAACCTTAAATTATTTTCTTTAAAAGCAAGCAAAACGGCGATAAAACATACATTAACATTTAAGGTAGAATCCAAGTCTAGTATAACGTATTCTATATATAAGTTTGTATGGTTTATTTTTATGTGATGCTCTCCACCTTTTGAGGATGTAAAATAGCTCACTGTGAAGAGTGAGAACCTCAGGCAATGATGTCACCATCACAGTCCCAATCGTGTACAAATCTGTGTCCAAGGGCTGGCCTTTCAATGCAGCTGGTTTGTCCCATGTTTATCTTGGCTTGAATGCTCGGAGCTGTACCAGAGACAGCAGTTTGAATGTTTCATCCTTAACATTGATTAATGATTTGGCAGGCCGGTTCTGCAACATAGAAGCATAAAATGCAATACAGCTCTGGAAAAAATTAAGAGACCTCTTCAATTTTTTCTTAAATCAGAATCTCTACATGTATGGCAGCCATTCCATTCCATTCATATTTTGTATTTGGAATTTGGGAGTTAAAATGCTCTTTTTTAACCAAACGCATACCTATAAATAGTAAAACCAGAGAAACTGATCATTTTGCAGTGGTGTCTTAATTTTTTCCAGAGCTGTATATAGATTCTCAAGCAGGGTAATTGTTTTAAATATTGTTCAAATTTGTTGTATTTTTCTTGGTTCTTCAGATGTTGTTCTGGAGCAAAACAAAGGATATCGTTCACGAGCTCACACATGCTACAAAGTGCTTTATCACTCTTGAAGACACCTTCCTTGGTTTTCTGATGGATAATCTTACTTGGTGCAGCAAAAAAGACAGCACAAGTATGGCTTTTTAACTATTGTTGTGTTTTGGTTCTTTTGCTTCTTGTACACTCACCTAAAGGATTATTAGGAACACCTGTTCAATTTCTCATTAATGCAATTATCTAACCAACCAATCACATGGCAGTTGCTTCAATGCATTTAGGGGTGTGGTCCTGGTCAAGACAATCTCCTGAACTCCAAACTGAATGTCTGAATGGGAAAGAAAGGTGATTTAAGCAATTTTGAGCGTGGCATGGTTGTTGGTGCCAGACGGGCCGGTCTGAGTATTTCACAATCTGCTCGGTTACTGGGATTTTCACGCACAACTATGTCTAGGGTTTACAAAGAATGGTGTGAAAAGGGAAAAACATCCAGTATGCGGCAGTCCTGTGGGCGAAAATGCCTTGTTGATGCTAGAGGTCAGAGGAGAATGGGCCGACTGATTCAAGCTGATAGAAGAGCAACTTTGACTGAAATAACCACTCGTTACAACCGAGGTATGCAGCAAAGCATTTGTGAAGTCACAACACGTACAACCTTGAGGCGGATGGGCTACAACAGCAGAAGACCCCACCGGGTACCACTCATCTCCACTACAAATAGGAAAAAGAGGCTACAATTTGCACAAGCTCACCAAAATTGGACAGTTGAAGACTGGAAAAATGTTGCCTGGTCTGATGAGTCTCGATTTCTGTTGAGACATTCAGATGGTAGAGTCAGAATTTGGCGTAAACAGAATGAGAACATGGATCCATCATGCCTTGTTAGCACTGTGCAGGCTGGTGGTGGTGGTGTAATGGTGTGGGGGATGTTTTCTTGGCACACTTTAGGCCCCTTAGTGCCAATTGGGCATCGTTTAAATGCCACGGCCTACCTGAGCATTGTTTCTGACCATGTCCATCCCTTTATGACCACCATGTACCCATCCTCTGATGGCTACTTCCAGCAGGATAATGCACCATGTCATGAAGGTCGAATCATTTCAAATTGGTTTCTTGAACATGACAATGAGTTCACTGTACTAAACTGGCCCACACAGTCACCAGATCTCAACCCAATAGAGCATCTTTGGGATGTGGTGGAACGGGAGCTTCGTGCCCTGGATGTGCATCCCACGAATCTCCATCAACTGCAAGATGCTATCCTATCAATATGGGCCAACATTTCTAAAGAATGCTTTCAGCACCTTGTTGAATCAATGCCACGTAGAATTAAGGCAGTTCTGAAGGCGAAAGGGGGTCAAACACAGTATTAGTATGGTGTTCCTAATAATCCTTTAGGTGAGTGTATATTCACAGGGAGTAGTGTGGGGCAATGGAATATTATGGTCTATAGTGAATCTGACAATACAATTACAATTAACCAAGTCATGTTACTGACTGATGAAATATGACATTGATGTATGAGGGACTTTTATTAAAAACCAAAAGGCTTTCTAATTCACATGTCCTTGTTAGAATGTATTGTCACTTAGGTAATTGCAGTACATTGATTTTTATTATAATGATTATTACAATTAATTAATGTTTGTTTGTTGTAGAAATATTTGACACTTATAAGGATTGCCCCCAAAGCTGTCGACCAAATGCTGTCAGCGCATTTTGGATCAGGGCTTCCGCAAATGTAAGTAAAATGGAATTTCCAAAATTTTCAGATGATGTGCCGACTAATTTTCAAAAGTGATTAAGTTGTGTATCTAACTAGACTAAACACAAGCAACTGTGATAACTCAATTTGTTAGAGCAATGTAGGGAGATGACTCATGGCCTCCATGCAGTGTTCACAGCAAAATCAGTTGGTCAAGAGATAACATTTGCAAACAAATTTAGATTTTGGCATTTCTTTCTTAATCACACCATTGGGTTTGGTTACATGAGTTATCCATGAACCTCTTTATTTTAGTTGCACATCATTATATTGCCATGTGTTGAGTGAAATGTATAAATTCATGCTACTTGTAGTAGTGTAATGGTTGTATCTTTCTGTCTTGCAGTTCGCCCAGTCATCGTGTGGGAATGTCACGGCAATGCTAAATGGAAGTCTTCCTACTCCTTTTAGTAACTCAAGGTAAGCCTGTGAATTATTTTCATTTATGAACCTTAATATTATTGAGAGGGAGAAATCTTAATATATATATACAGTGAGGGAAAAAAGTATTTGATCCCCTGCTGATTTAGTATGTTTGCCCACTGACAAAGAAATGATCAGTCTATGATTTTAATGGTAGGTGTATTTTAACAGTGAGAGACAGAATAACAGCAAAAAAATCCAGAAAAACTCATTTCAAAAAAGTTATAAATTGATTTGCATGTTAATGAGGGAAATAAGTATTTGATCCCCTATCAATCAGCAAGATTTCTGGCTACTAGGTGTCTTTTATACAGGTAACGAGCTGAGACTCTCTTAAAGGGAGTGCTCCTAATCTCAGCTCGTTACCTGTATAAAAGACACCTGTCCACAGAAGCAATCAATCAATCAGATTCCAAACTCTCCACCATGGCCAAGACCAAAGAGCTGTCCAAGGATGTCAGGGACAAGATTGTAGACCTACACAAGGCTGGAATGGGCTACAAGACCATCGCCAAGCAGCTTGGTGAGAAGGTGACAACAGTTAGTGCGATTATTCGCAAATGGAAGAAACACAAAATAACTGTCAGTCTCCCTCAGTCTGGGGCTCCATGCAAGATGTCACCTCGTGGAGCTTCAATGATCATGAGAACGGTGAGGAATCAGCCCAGAACTACACAGGAGGATCTTGTTAATGATCTCAAGGCAGCTGGGACCATAGTCACCAAGAAAACAATTGGTAACACACTACGCCGTGAAGGACTGAAATCCTGCAGTGCCCACAAGGCCCCCCTGCTCAATAAAGCACATGTACAGGCCCGTCTGAAGTTTGCCAATGAACATTTGAATGATTCAGAGGAGAACTGGGTGAAAGTGGTCTCGGCGTGTTTGGAGGAGGAAGAATGACCCCAAGAACACCATCCCCACCGTCAAACATGGAGGTGGAAACATTATGCTTTGGGGGGGGTTTTCTGCTAAGGGGACAGGAGAACTGTACCGCATCAAAGGGACGATGGATGGGGCCATGTACCTTCAAATCTTGGGTGAGAACCTCCTTCCCTCAGCCAGGGCATTGAAAATGGGTCGTGGATGGGCATTCCAGCATGACAATGACCCGAAACACACAGCCAAGGCAACAAAGGAGTGGCTCAAGAAGAAGCACATTAAGGTCCTGGAGTGGCCTAGCCAGTCTCCAGACCTTAATCCCATAGAAAATCTGTGGAGGGAGCTGAAGGTTCAAGTTGCCAAACGTCAGCCTCGAAACCTTAATGACTTGGAGAGGATCTGCAAAGAGGAGTGGGACAAAATCCCTCCTGAGATGTGTGCAAACCTGGTGGCCAACTACAAGAAACGTCTGACCTCTGTGATTGCCAACAAGGGTTTTGCCACCAAGTACTAAGTCGAAGGGGTCAAATACTTATTTCCCTCATTAACATGCAAATCAATTAATAACTTTTTTGAAATGCATTTTTCTGGATTTTTTTGTTGTTATTCTGTCTCTCACTGTTAAAATACACCTACCATTAAAATTATAGACTGATCATTTCTTTTTCAGTGGGCAAACGTACAAAATCAGCAGGGGATCAAGTACTTTTTTCCCCCACTGTAGGTGGACAAGGACATTCAGGACCCAAATTAATTGAATAATATCAAAGATTTAACATAAACTAAGCGCTCTGCAGACGGACAGTCAGGAAGACACAACAAAGTTTTTCTACAAAACATACGGTCATATAGAATATTCTCCCCACATGATATCGATGAGGTACCCCAAACTGTATCATAGACGACTTTGTCTTTTGAAGTCTGTATGACCACTGTCCTGCATCACCCGTTTCATTTTCAATTAAAAAATGCACTTGCAAGTGAACAAACTCGGCTAATTCCGGACTGGGAATATTCAACAGAAGGACACGTGCTCAGAAATGGTATGGTCTGTGTTCTCCCGTGGAGGCAGGTTGCGGCTCCCACCGTCCATTTTAGTAGCTGATGTGATTGGCTGGCAGTGGTTGGTCCAGGTTTCTGAGTTGTGCAAACCTTCATTGATATCAGGGCTAAACTAAGATGTAGTATGCACCATGGTTATATCGTACTAAGAAAAAACAAATAAAAGTTTCCACAGAAGAACTCCCCTCAATTGTTGCTCATCCAATTGTGGATATTGATATTTATCAGAAGACTTGCTTGGTCAGCTTTTTTTTTTGTTTGTTTGTTGTCACCTTTTCAAGCTTTTAAGACCAAAGAGACTGATTCTGTTTTGCATTTTTAAACATCTTTTTTGTTTCTCACAGTATATTTGGCAGTGTTGAGGTCCAGAATTTGAATCCGTTGAAAGTTGGCACTGTGAATGTTGTACTGATCGTCCAAGAAAATGACCGGTAAGTCAGAAAACTGAAAAAAGAAAGCGAATTACTACTGTCTTGGTGCAACCTGATTGTTGATGTGGGATCATAGTAGATTCATGTCTGTTTCCTCAAGATTTTGTTTTACAGCACTGGTGACCAAACATATACATATTGAATCAAATGCTTTCTCGTAGTCTCCCAGGCCCAGGGGAAGCTTGTCTTCTCTGCACCTTTCTATGACTTCTCAGATTAATTGAAGATGATCCATCGGAATCGGAATCCTGTTTGTTCTCTTGGTTGGGGGAAGTCTTGTAGGGTGTGAAAATTATTACACCAATATATTGTTGGTTACTTTTTAAAAGATGGCTACATCTTCACATAGTGTAGATGCTATCCAGTTATTTGAACTGTCTCATTTGTTTCATGTTTGTGATTTTAAAGGACTACCTGTCAGAATGACTCATTGCAAGATTTAAAAAAGATCTTGGTCCCTGGTTTAAGATACAGTTGTAAAGAAGTTCCCATGTAAGTTTTCTTTATTCACCTCCTAAAGATACTTTATATTATTGAGAAATAATTAAAATTCTTGAAATTCTAATACTGTCTCTCATCTATCAGATCGAAAATACATCAGTGCATCCAGGCCCCCACCATAACATGTGGAAAATGCTGGGAGTAAAGCACTGGTTTTGATGTAGAGAATGTGAACTGGTGCTCTCGGATGGTTCTGGCTCCAAGTCCGAAGTCTGTCCTATAACCTGGAGACTGCAGGTTTAAATCCAGATAATAATAAATGGTGACTGGTCAGCCACACCTCCAAGCATAGGCGGACTGGCCATCGGGCAATGAAGGGCTGGTCCATTTTTTAATTCAGTGGGCTGGGCGATTCCCATGTGGGCCAATCGCACCCGTGTAAACACCCAGACCGCACATTGCCTACACTTCCCCCAGAATGCACTTCATCGGTTGGCACCCAGAACCACACATCATCAACACCTCTCCCCAAACTTTATGGGACCCAGACTTCACCAGCTGTTGTTCCCCTGGGTAAAAGTCCAGGGACGTTTTTTGGTCCCAGTCTGCCCCTGCCTCCAAGGTACTGCACAACAGGCTGAGCATCACACAGCTGAGAGGGGTTGGGTGTCGGTATGAACATGTATAATTATACACACAAAAATTGGTGTTATAATGCATTTATCTTGGATCAAGTGCTTAGAGACCTATTATTAACACTTTTGTTTGAGCATTTTAATATAGATATTGTTGCTCAAATAATTTCAGACAGAGTTATAAATTTGGTGCTTGTAATCATTGTTCCAGCTGTGTATAAGGGCTTGCAAGGAAATACATTCAGAAGTGCCTGAAAAAAGTGTTGTAGTTGTAAATGATAGTGGAATATTACAGATATACAAGCTGATACAAGTTTTTATTCCCTTGTGTTTTTGATTATTTTTATGATAATTAAACTACCGCTTACTGAAACATGTTTCTTGGGTTAATACATTGTGAATTTGTAAAATGTTATGCCTTAAATTGCTTTGTATTATTATTGCACTTTGTATTGCACTTGGGCATCTGCTAAGAAATAATAATAATAATAAAGACTATTTTTAAATGGGTTTCATTGCAAATATTTATTACAAGAATTTGCCACTAGGTGGACCCAAATCACAATGTGTGTTGGTGTATACTTGTGGGTGTGTGTGAGTGCGAGAGAGTGAGTGTAGGGCTGGAGACTGATTGGTTGAGGAAAATACAATATGCAATGTAAATATATATATATAATTTTTTTATTTTTTTTTTTTAGCATTTCAGTTTACTATAAATTTAGTTTTGTGTCAATCACCATACATTACTGATACATTTTCTTTGGCATTGGGATCTCCAAGTATCAGGAGAGTTTCCAGCGATAAAAGCAACAAGAGAATGTTGTGTTTGCTCTTACATTAGAAAGGTTATTCTCTAACACGTTTTGCAAAATAGTGAAAATGTACTTACAGTTAGGTGCTTTAGGCGGATATGTAGACTTGTGTAGTGGCTTCTCCAATTTCTTCTTTTTGGAATTTTGTTCATCTTCATCTAAAACACACACAACACATGCTTGTATGTGTATCCATCATTCCAAATATCCAGAGCTGAAGAAAATAAATGTGTCAGTATGAATAACAAACAATAAATGTTTACCATCACCATCTTCACTGTCTGAATCATATCATAGGTTTCTTCTTTTTACGTGCAGCCAACCCATCCTTGTCAGTGTTGACAGTAGAAACAGCCCTTTTTGTTTCAGCAGTGATTTTTAAAACATCTATCTGACAACAATAATAATTGAAAATGCATGTTTTTTTCTTTTACAGTTGGAAAAAAACATTTCAATCTATTTCTATACATTGTGTGAAGAAAGATTAATTTTCATAGTTTCTTGTTGATAGTTAAAAAAAAAAAAGACCGTGCATGACTTTAATGGCTATCACCCTGCTCTTTAGTAGTTGAGCTCCTCTACAAAATCATGTTCAGTGAGGATTCACTCCCAAAACTTTGTGATTTATTTTTGTTTGCAGGTGCAAGTTCATTGAGGGGAGAACAATCATAACAATCATCCATGAAAATATTGACATGCAAAACTGTTATCAGCCATGTGATGGACCCACATCACAATGGTACATATTTATGTGAAAACAATAAATATGCTGAATTACATCTACATGACACATATTGTCTATTTACCTGTATCTGTGTAAATCTTCACAGGATGCCTTGTCCACTTTGCTTTGTCAGGAAGCTCACCTTTTCACACTCTGTACACAATACTCAATACACATTTCATTTGTTTGTAAATTGTGGCCTTGTAACATCGTCATTATAATGACACAACTCATTATGAATTTAAAAAGTGAATATATTTCCCTGAAAAACTGATGACCTCTTTGATACTCTCTCACCATATCAATGGTACCACTTCTACTGTATTCTCCACCAGAATTCCTGAATAGCAGCAGTCAGCAATCTTCAAATTGTAATGATGTAGATTGTATTATTTAGTGTTTTTTTTTTAATCTAATATTTATTCTAAGTTGAAGACCGTTATTATGCAACATGCAGATACACATATTGAAATAATTATCTTGTAATCAAAATGCGTGAAGAACACAACCCGCTCCTCTTCAATCATCCTTTTGGCAGACATGATCTTCATGTGTGCATCTCTCATGTGAGCTCTGTAACAACCTACAATGCAGGAGTCACACGGCTCATTGAAATAAGGTTCCAGTCTTTCAAACACTCGAAGGAGCATCTTTGTATCATCATCATCTGTGTCATGTGCGATGGCAGTTTCTTCACAGCAAGCAGTGTCACTGAGGACATAGGCATTGTTTGGCCTCTTGCTATGGATTTTCCTCTTGTGTTGTGGTTTTATCATTTGAAAACTGTCAAGCTCTCCAAGTCTTTTCATGATTTGTGCAAGAGGGTTTTACCTGAGCGAACCAGACGTTTCAGCTGCTGTAGTTAGTTCTCACATCCACAGCCATTATCAAGGCTCCTGTGCTCATTTGCATCAGATGCAAAATGGACCATGGAATGCACATTATAAACTAGGAATTATTGCCCATGCAAATTGCTTCCTTGTGCCACAAGGAATATCAGTAGCTTTCTTGCATAGTCATTTTATTATTGAGCAGATCCTGGGCAGACAATGATGCACAAAGCAACACTGAAGGTCATGAAATTATCGTAAAGATTGTCTTGAAGATTGTCTTCAGAACCACCCTCTCTGTGCACAGTGCCATTTGTCAAAATCGGTTTCACCCAATCCTCTTGGCTTTTGTGCAGAACAGTTTGGCTCTGAGGTCTTCAGCTGATGTAGCTGACTTCAATTATTTGTCCAGCTGACATTCATGTTTGTCTGTTTCATTGCAGCCATAAAAGTCGGAGTGTTTTCACCCAGGCAACTCTGGTGCATGTAATCTGCTGGGAGTTGCATGGCCATGTCAGTTACAGAGATGTGAATTCCCATTGTGGTGCTCTTCTTACACTTTCATTCGGAACAAGTAATCCGTTCTCAATGTTAGGTTGTCCACCTCTTGATGAGAAATTTTATTCAGCCACACACCTTTCAGGGTACATTTGTCACATCCATCATAATACATAAATAAATAGTACTGTTTAATGGGTTTCACCATCGCCCTGGCAGGAGCATCACATATAATGCATCTCAGTTGTATCCTTAGTGTTTTGTCTCCATACTAAGCCAAGATAATGTGAAGATTATTGCCAAGATCATTTATGGTCTCCTCAAGATATTCCAAATCAACTGGTTTGGAAGAGCAAAGAATAAGGGTAACTGGAAAGATGGTGGTGGGTGATTCATGGATAGCACACAGAATTGGCCAAAGTGTTACTTTGGTGTTGTTGAAGAGGGGCAATCAATCAATGTGAAAGAAATGTCCAAATTGTCTACTCTGCTTACTTCAGCTTCTGGATATCTTTTCAGCTCCTTTGAAACTTAGTTTTTCAATTAGAAATGAATGTACTGCATCCCTGACTTAATTTCTGTATTTTATTTAAATTATATCTATCTATCTATATATATATATATATATATATATATATATATATATATATACACTCACCTAAAGGATTATTAGGAACACCATACTAATACTGTGTTTGACCCCCTTTCGCCTTCAGAACTGCCTTAATTCTACGTGGCATTGATTCAACAAGGTGCTGAAAGCATTCTTTAGAAATGTTGGCCCATATTGATAGGATAGCATCTTGCAGTTGATGGAGATTCGTGGGATGCACATCCAGGGCACGAAGCTCCCGTTCCACCACATCCCAAAGATGCTCTATTGGGTTGAGATCTGGTGACTGTGGGGGCCAGTTTAGTACAGTGAACTCATGTTGTCATGTTCAAGAAACCAATTTGAAATGATTCGACCTTTGTGACATGGTGCATTATCCTGCTGGAAGTAGCCATCAGAGGATGGGTACATGGTGGTCATAAAGGGATGGACATGGTCAGAAACAATGCTCAGGTAGGCCGTGGCATTTAAACGATGCCCAATTGGCACTAAGGGGCCTAAAGTGTGCCAAGAAAACATCCCCCACACCATTACACCACCACCACCAGCCTGCACAGTGGTAACAAGGCATGATGGATCCATGTTCTCATTCTGTTTACTCCAAATTCTGACTCTACCATCTGAATGTCTCAACAGAAATCGAGACTCATCAGACCAGGCAACATTTTTCCAGTCTTCAACTGTCCAATTTTGGTGAGCTTGTGCAAATTGTAGCCTCTTTTTCCTATTTGTAGTGGAGATGAGTGGTACCCGGTGGGGTCTTCTGCTGTTGTAGCCCATCCGCCTCAAGGTTGTACGTGTTGTGACTTCACAAATGCTTTGCTGCATACCTCGGTTGTAACGAGTGGTTATTTCAGTCAAAGTTGCTCACATAGTGACCATAGTCACCAAGAAAACAATTGGTAACACACTACGCCGTGAAGGACTGAAATCCTGCAGCGCCCGCGAGGTCCCCCTGCTCAAGAAAGCACATGTACAGGCCCGTCTGAAGTTTGCCAATGAACATCTGAATGATTCAGAGGAGAACTGGGTGAAAGTGTTGTGGTCAGATGAGACCACTTTTTTGAAATGCGTTTTTCTGGATTTTTTTGTTGTTATTCTGTCTCTCACTGTTAAAATACACCTACCATTAAAATCATAGACTGATCATTTCTTTATCATTGGGCAAACGTACAAAATCAGCAGGGGATCAAATACTTTTTTCCCCTACTGTATAATATACACTACCAGTCAAGAGTTATAGAACACCCCAATTTTTCCAGTTTTAATTGAAATTTAAGCAGTTCAAGTCCAGTGAATAACCTGAAATGGTACAAAGGTAAGTAAACTGGTAAACTGCAAGAGGTTAAAAAAAAGTACAATTCAGAGTTATTTACTGTGTTACTACACCCTCTTAAGCATTATTTGGCATTGTTACGTGCAGCTCCTGTGCATAGAAATTACACTGTATTCCTACGATGCGCACATCATTTGAAAGCTTATTCTCTTGGCTACCAGCGTGTTTCATTATCAGACACATTCAATTTACAGTTTCTGTGTCGCCCGCCGTCATTCAGAGCCCAGGGGGTAAATGTGCTGCTCTGGCAGGGGGGGTCTCATTCACAGATCTCTCAGCTTCGATCGGATTTCTTTGCAAATAGGCTTGTTTTGTTCAGAACAACCTGACAATTAATCCAGTATATATTTGATGTTCGATCAAACACAGTGCAGTTCAGATCCAATTATGTAAAATCATTGTGTATTAGTACACTGTTAACAGAGTTTTCCATCTTGACATTGTGAGCTCTCTATGGGTGTGTTGCTTCTACCAAAACATGGATGGTCTTGTTTTGATCAGTCTCATTCCAGAATATGTCATAATTCTGAGATTTTGTATTCCTACTCAGACCAAGTATCCCTCCACCCCACCCCCCCATATCAGAATGCAAGTATAAAACTTTTTTTTTCACATTGTTAGAAAGCTGAGAATATGAGAGTTTCAGCTTTCATGGGATACCAAACACTTGGCAATCAACACAACAGTGGAGAGTACACATGGGATCAAAGAGAAGCACATGGATTTGGTGCCCTTTTAAGAGTACCAGAGGGGTTTGTCAGTTTAAGGGGTTAAATTTTGCTAAACAAAACGATTCCATGATTTCATTTTTATCTCCAATTCTCTATTTGTTCTATGCTTTAATTTCAGAGTACATTGAAACATTAAGCTGCGTAAATGTCAAAAAAACTGGACAAATGGAGGTGTTCTATAACTTTTGGCCAGTAGTGTGTGTCTATATCTAGTCTGAGAACATCACTCGAGCTCTATCAGTGACCCTAGGGTTCCTTGCAGACACATTACATTACTTAGTAAACAGCTTAAGACAGTATTTGCAAGTCAATGAAAAAGACAGGGTAGTGTTTTACATCACAATTAATTGTTTGATAACTTTTCATGAAGTTTAATTTAATGAATTATATATATATATATATATATATATATATATATATATATATAATTTGACAACCATACATTACTGTAATTAATTTAATTTGGTCTCTGTCTTGTTATTTTGGACACATTCAGTGTTTTAGACTAACAACTAAACAACAGTAAAAGTCGAGTCAGATAAAAACCCGCATACATACAGTTACAAGCTTCACAATGATAAAACACACCCCGTGGTCTGATTTGTACTTTGCGATTAGCGGTCAAAGTCTTATTTAGTTTATTATAAAGTAAACAGCGAGTTCATAAACATTGTGGCTAGTTTTATAAAGGAAAACTAATAAATTAGGCAGTACAGAACAAAATGTGACATCTGGCATTTCATTAGGGCTTTTCAGCAAATGCGCAATAACTGAGAAAGAAAACTAAATATCCTCCTCACAGATCTACATGCTCAGAAAATACAACTAAAACTAAAGCCTGTGAGTCATGGCACTTCCTTGATGCAATAAATGTGGGTATTGCATTTCCTACTGCAAACAGAATAAATATATAAATTAGATCATTTTCATCTATTTAATTTACATCCTACATAGATCTATAACATGGGGGGAAAAACACAAACAAAATGCCAGCTAAAATGCATATTAGCAACAGATAATTCCTCATAGAAAAAAATCTCTGTCTGACAAGTGTGTCTCATATTGCCACAGCTTCAGCATTGTGTGGACCTCCATATCGCCGACGAGGTGGCTGTGGTTGTTAATGCAAGTCCTGGGCCTCTGCTAGTCCAGGCAACTTGATGTAGCTGCTCATCATCCTCTCCCATATGGCAGTGCAGACCGCATATACACAACGGTGAACATAGTCTTGTGGACTACGATTGCCTCTCCCGCCACCCTGTACTCTGCACAACTGCTGTGAACTTTCGGGTTGAAACTGGAGGACGGTGTCTTGGCATGCTCAGCCCTACAAAGGATCCAATCACTCAGCACAAGCTTTCTAAGGACATTTCTGAAATGTCCATTGCCTGCATCATGATTAAGCGAAGTATTACTGCGTTGTTGTCTTCGGAAGATGACACAAACTGTGGTGACTTTGCATTATTATTATTATTATTATTATTATTATTATTATTATTATTATTATGTTGTTATCTCCATAATATATATGTCACAGCATTGTTGTTATGATTTAAGTATTTTATATACATTATTCCGGAAATCAGTCCTGTATTTTTTTTTTCTCTATTGTTGATCAATTCTATGTGTTCTACTAGTAAACTAAAACATTTAAATTATTAATTTGCACATTCTAAGCAGTGATTTAATAACATAATAACCACAATAAGATGTATTAGTAATAAAGGGATGCATGACTAATTAAATGTCCGCAGCTGCTGCCACTTAATTAACGTGCCAATGTGTATTAGTGGAATGACTAAATGAAATGATTACAGGAATCAGGAGATTATTAATCAATAAGTGGTTTGATTAAGAAGACTACATGATCATCTTGTGCTGGGAGGAATGAAGTGCTGCCTTAGAAAGTTGTATAAACCACAGGCCCCTATTCATAGGGTCTACAGGTGCAGTCTGAATATATGTGTTTTCGGGCAGTCTAATAATGGTATATGCATTATTTCAACCATTTCTCAGCAATCTAATTCGGTTGGTGAGGACAAGTAGATAGGGATTTAGTCTCAGATCCTATCATTATCATCACTGTGCTCAAAATCAGATCGTTCATAAAAGGAACTGGGGTGTATGTCCACACTGTTGGATGGATGGCATTGTGTCTTCTATTGGTAAGTTTAGCTCCCTTACACACATCACTAAAATATTCTCACTGCTGGAAATTGGGATTGTGAAACTGGACTGAAATGGAGGAGCCTGGCAGGTTTCTCCAACATGATCGAAACCAAATCCCTCTTATGCAGCTGAGGTGACACCTTAGATTAGAGTTTGAGGTATTGCTGCCAAACCTGTTTTGCTGCTGTACACCAACTTGTGACTGGTGTCCTGTGAAAAATGAGTCACTGTTCAAAGCTGTAATTTCTGGGCCTTAACGTGGCATGCACTGCAACACAGCCCTCCCTGCTCTGTCCACTAGATCTGCCCTCCCTACCTCTGAACCTCCATTTCTAACACTTGGGTCTGGGTCCATCCCTCATGCAGGAGGCCAACCGCTCTGCTCCTGTAGAGAGGAATTCAATCCGCAACGCGACTAGTTACACTTTGTCTTACTGCAGAAACAACCTCCCCACACAACAGGCATGCAAAGGCAACCATAGTGACGTCACTCCTAAACACAATGCCTGGTCTTCTGTCAGCCCACAGTATCTCCCCGGAAGCCCCCTTGGTGGTCTTTGCCTATACATGAAACACCTATAGACATACAAGACACACACTGGTCTGAGGATAGTTTGCTACAGTATTGTATACATATTTAAATGCTTTATTTAAT
This sequence comes from Amia ocellicauda, assembly GCF_036373705.1. Classification (NCBI taxonomy): domain Eukaryota; kingdom Metazoa; phylum Chordata; class Actinopteri; order Amiiformes; family Amiidae; genus Amia; species Amia ocellicauda. The sequence goes on along the minus strand of NC_089862.1, from coordinate 16,339,556 downwards.
AATACTGATCAAAATGGTTTGCCTGAATTATAGAAATAAAACCATTGAAATATTTGTTCTGCATTCAGATCCATACACTGAGAATATCAGTGCTGTACACAGAATAGCTTTTAAATAGTTGCCAGAGTTCTGTGACATTTCATTATAAGAACGTCTCATTATGGCTTTTAGTGGATTCATGGCAATTAAATGACTAAGTTTTCGTTATGATTTAATGGGCAAGTCAAATGCCACACATTTCTGACTACAAATCGAGCATTCAGCAATTGAAAACAAATTTAGTTTCTATCCCAGTTCAAACAAAGGTGGGGGATTTCTAAACTACTTTATGATTGATTCACAGCACAGTTATATCCTTGGTATCTGATTGCTTAATCTAAACTATACTGGAATAAACGTTTGTTTGTGACAACTTTTATTGTATATTTATTGCATGGAAATCCAAAGGTACAACAATGTAAAATAATTCACACTGATATCTAACTATAGATGTTTTAGGGGCAATGATTGGATTAGAACAGAATGTAAAATAATCAATCTGTAAATTGAATTGTTGAATGAAATATACTTTTTACAAATGGTTATCCAATTACATTTTGCTTTATAAATAACTTGGCTTAATATATCTACACTCACCTAAAGGATTATTAGGAACACCTGTTCAATTTCTCATTAATGCAATTATCTAACCAACCAATCACATGGCAGTTGCTTCAATGCATTTAGGGGTGTGGTCCTGGTCAAGACAATCTCCTGAACTCCAAACTGAATGTCTGAATGGGAAAGAAAGGTGATTTATGCAATTTTGAGCGTGGCATGGTTGTTGGTGCCAGACGGGCCGGTCTGAGTATTTCACAATCTGCTCAGTTACTGGGATTTTCACGCACAACCATTTCTAGGGTTTACAAAGAATGGTGTGAAAAGGGAAAAACATCCAGTATGCGGCAGTCCTGTGGGCGAAAATGCCTTGTTGATGCTAGAGGTCAGAGGAGAATGGGCCGACTGATTCAAGCTGATAGAAGAGCAACTTTGACTGAAATAACCACTCGTTACAATCGAGGTATGCAGCAAAGCATTTGTGAAGCCACAACACATACAACCTTGAGGCAGATGGGCTACAACAGCAGAAGACCCCACCGGGTACCACTCATCTCCACTACAAATAGGAAAAAGAGGCTACAATTTGCACAAGCTCACCAAAATTGGACAGTTGAAGACTGGAAAAATGTTGCCTGGTCTGATGAGTCTCGATTTCTGTTGAGACATTCAGATGGTAGAGTCAGAATTTGGCGTAAACAGAATGAGAACATGGATCCATCATGCCTTGTTAGCACTGTGCAGGCTGGTGGTGGTGGTGTAATGGTGTGGGGGATGTTTTCTTGGCACACTTTAGGCCCCTTAGTGCCATTTGGGCATCGTTTAAATGCCACGGCCTACCTGAGCATTGTTTCTGACCATGTCCATCCCTTTATGACCACCATGTACCCATCCTCTGATGGCTACTTCCAGCAGGATAATGCACCATGTCACAAAGGTCGAATCATTTCAAATTGGTTTCTTGAACATGACAATGAGTTCACTGTACTAAACTGGCCCCCACAGTCACCAGATCTCAACCCAATAGAGCATCTTTGGGATGTGGTGGAACGGGAGCTTCGTGCCCTGGATGTGCATCCCACAAATCTCCATCAACTGCAAGATGCTATCCTATCAATATGGGCCAACATTTCTAAAGAATGCTTTCAGCACCTTGTTGAATCAATGCCACGTAGAATTAAGGCAGTTCTGAAGGCGAAAGGGGGTCAAACACAGTATTAGTATGGTGTTCCTAATAATCCTTTAGGTGAATGTATTGAGATATCTGTAAATAGATTTCACAGATTTACATCGGATTAATAGTTTATTTGAATATATTGAACAGTGGGCTATTTATGCAGTAGTGCACTCTTTTCTGTTTCTGTTTCATTTTATCATAAAGTGCTGTGTTTAAAAAAAAAATACAACTTGGTGTCAGAAGCTCCCATGGTCTTTTTCAGCTTCATGAAATATTGCTAAACCATTTTGCTAACAACACATTTTATACTGTTCTCTACCAAGTCATATGTATATATATATATATATAGAACCAATTTATTAAAAGGATACAGAAATGAAAACTATCAAGAGATCCTGGATCAGCTTTTAGTGAGTCATACATGAGTCACTGCATATCTTACGTATGAACTGTGACTGGTATCTAGAATTTCCTAGGAATTTGAGAGGCACTATATAAACTTGTGTCAACATGGATTCATCATCTGAGGCATTGAAGACACACATGACATATCGGCTACATCCCTGTGGATATTTTTCAGAAATCATGGTAAGTTTACTTGATACTCCACTTTTTAATAATAATAAAAAGTTTGTGGCAGTTATACACAAATTTATGGTTTTAGTTGATATTATAGGGCTCATATTTGTTTTGTTTAGAGATATTGGAGTTGGTTTGCTAGAAATGTCTTATACAATTGAGCCATAGTCTGCCCCCACGCATTGCATACAGCAATGTGGGTGTTTGAGATTGAAAAGTCCCTCTGACTGACCCATCAAAGACTAGGACTACAAAAGGTTAAAAAACATTTACTGTCAATCTTGAGGCTTTGCTTGACCTTAAAAATGATGGGTCTGGAGTTGAAGAAACATGTATCTAAAGCCATGCCTAACGCCTTAAATCACTGTACCTTCTGTGCAAAAAAAAAAAAGACAAAAAGACAAACAAAGAAGAGAGCAGAGACAAGACAAGCTGTTAATATGCTCTTAGTATGTGTTTCTCTAGTCACATAAATGTCCCTGTAGGCCTTATATTTTGTTAGGTGATTATCTCCGGTATGATTTTGAGTTATTTTGGATTAAGAGCTGGCTATGGTTTCTACATTTACTTTTAGTCTCTTGTAAACTGATGTTCTTGTATAAAGAAAAGTAGTCCTGGTTCTGACCTCCGATCAACACAATGATTTTCACGGTCTAAAGACTCTGAGAGAACAAACAGCAGATTCTATGGACGTGTGGTATCAGCTACAAGAAGATAAGGACAGCTCAATGTTTATATTTAAAAGAAAAAGGAACTTCTTGCAGGAAATAAAAGTGAAGCCTTTACTCACGTGTAGTATTGTTAACAAGATCTGCAATGGTTAAATTCGTTGCTTAGAATAGAAGGTAAAACGGAGGACATAAGTGATAGAAAATAAATAACCAAATCGAACAAAATAATACAAAGCTGGTGGAAGTAAAGAATAAAGTGGTGCTGCTGGTGCAGGTTTGCTTTTATTTTCAGCAAAGATATTGTGCAGAAAACCAGCATATTTATCTTACCAGCACACCAGCACGATTCATCCACCTACCCCAGCCGACAAGGTTACCTTCAGCAGATGGTAATCGACAGGTCGCTGATCTCAGTGGGTGATTATCATTTAGGAAAGATGCTTACTAATAATTGAGGGGAGCATACCTATAAAATCCCCTCTCTGTTTACTGACATTAGGAGAATGCGTTTTTGAGTCAGCATCTACTGCACAAAGGATATCCAGATTAACATGAGCTGATCTTGCTTTGCGAATTGACTTCACAGATTCTTATGTTGTTTGGCAATTTTAAAAGGATTCCATTCAGTTAAAATGACAGCATAGAACTGCTTATAGAGTTAGAACTGGAATTTTAATTAAAGTCATGGTATTTGTTTGAGTTTCATGTTTACTGAATATATAGTATACATACTTGTTTAAAATCTTACAGAACACATATCCAATGAGAGATGTAGTTGTTAGCTAAGTTAATTTAAAATTACTTTTTCTTAAATTCCAAATTTGCAAACAAGAATTCCCATTAGAAATTATAATAATAAAGTATAGAATATATACACATTTGGAATATAGAAAATATAGAATCTGCATTTATATAGAATCTGGATTTTTACTGTGACATTAAGAAAGGTTAAACCTGAACAGAGCCTTTACAGTAAGTCCTTCAAATTACTGGCATTGAATATACCAGGTACTGATGAATCCTTTCCAAATCTGAAAGTCGTGGCTCCCTCTTGGTGAGTAGGTGAACCTGTGTTACTGTGTTTTTTAACTTGCTCCATGACAAACTATGATTAATAGGGAATCCTTGCAGTAGAAGACTGCGTGGGCGGCCGCGTGCTGTTGCGAATGTGAAAAGGAAGTATACTGCTTTTGAATGGGGATTCCCTTTTGGGTGGGCTAAGTTTTATTTAAATAAGCCATCGCAGGAAGAAAAAAATGTTGCTCTCCCTTGGTATACTGTCAGAGCCAGTATAGTTACTCAGATTATTGCAACATGAACAGAGGAGACTCCTGTTAATAGAGTGGTGAGTTTGTATTAGTTTGATATTGAAATAAGTGCTGTTGAGTTAGAAAACATTTGGATGAAAAGACAGAGAGGGAGAAAGAAAGCTATTTAATCTTCCATTCTAACAATGTACCAAACATTAAAAATAATAATTTATGTATTCAGAATTTTACTTACATAATGTAAGCATTATAGTAAACAAATCAATGAAAATGTATTCAGATACAGTATACATGTTTAACATAATGTTTAAAAGCTTATGACTGGCCTGTTAAGGCCATTTCTAAAATGTGTAAGTCTCCATTTACAGCAAATCTGAAAACTGCTTCAGATTTTCAGTCAACAATAGCAGCGACAACAGCAACAGCAACAACAACAACAACAACAACAACAACAACAACAACAACAACAACAATAAAATTAGTAAATACGCCTCTGGTATCATTTTAGGTGTATGGGTTTGCATGACACCTTATTAATACTTTTTTAACTAGCTTGATATACACAAAAACAAACTGCATTACAATATCATTCAGTTAAGATACACTGGATAATTAATACAGGTCAGTCAATGACACTCTTATAATATTAATTGAGTTTTATACTACTTGTTACAAAGTTTTTAGTCACATAATCCTAGCACAAAACTAGAAAACAGTATAGGTTATATTAAGGTTATATTTTGTATTTCTTTACAATGACCTTTAAGAAATGTCAACAAATGATCTATTGTTACAAAGATTGTTTTTAGTTTTACAATCTTGTAGTACTTATTTATAGATAAAGTACAAATATAAATGGCTAATCTCTGATTCATTGTCACTGAATTAAAGCATTAAACTACATTAGTAATGTTACATCAAATTGCAGCCAGTTAACTAAAACAGGAAATGGAACCTCAATGGACATTCAAAATGTTTCCCTCAATATGAGGGTTTGTTGGCTCAGGTTTCTATATTTTTGTGTACATTTCTCAGAGCTGTTGCTGAGATGTAACTTAAGAGACATATAACTTGTCTACGTAGAGGGTTTTACTAGGGATATGCCAAAAATAAGGAATTTTGCTAACTGTTTACTGACCGAAATTAAAACAAATTTTGGAGTCTAACTTATATTGTAGATTCTATGGTATGAGGGAAAGCTATACAATGTGAAGAATGTACATCCTTGGTTCATTATGTGAAAAATATCAACAAAAATGGTTTCTCAATAATTATTCAGGACATGAACACATGCTTAAAACATTATAACTGAGGCTGACAGTCAGGGGGTGATTGTAAATGCTTGTCGGTCCTCTCTGCAAAGGAAAAGGTAAAGACAATGTTTTTATAGAAAAAATAAAACACGCCATTATAACCATTAGCCATTATAACATGCCCATTTATATGAAAGGTGGGTGTTTCTTGGAAGCAGCACATACTGTAATCTGCATTTGAAGGTGGTGGGCGTCTTGCAGATTTGACTCTGAAGGATCTCCCACCCAAATGGAGACCTCTAATGTTCGCATGAAACCATATAGTGGGTCCGCTATGAAGGATTGCTCATCATTTTCCATTTCCTCCATATTTGGTATTTTTTGAAACCACAGTACAACGTTGCTTTAGTGGTATTTCCCAGGTCCTGCGCTTTAAGATCATCGGGTCTGCTTTTATTGTTCAATTCTGACATTCATTTCAGGCAGAAAACTCCACGAGATATGCCCTGTCATGGAGGCAGCACGAAGATGTGGGGGAATGAAAACAATGTACAGGGTAGCAGAAATGACTGATTTGAAACTGAGTGTATTAATAACCGTCAAATAAAAATTTGTTTATTCATCTTTCTATCCTCTTTGACGTGGATGTGAAAAGTCATCGGTGTCACTTTATTCTTTTTCATTGCTGACTTGTGCTGTATGCAGAAGTAGGCTGTTGAAGATACCAATGCGATTACAGTGTGGTGACAAAGCTGTCTGCTTCCACAGCCGCAGAATGAGCACCTGAGCATGAGGGACCAAGAGCTGAGACCAAGACATCACATGGAAAGTTGTGAAGATCTGGAAAGGTAATTTTTCTATTTAGTGTTCACACCATATCGCAGGAGAGAGCACTGTGTTATAAACCAGTCTGGGTTTTCAATGTTTTTAGTTCTTTTCTTAAACACATTTGTTTGTTTTGCGAATAAGAATATGGCATGTATTTCTATAAAGTGTGATCATTCTTAGAAGAGACCAAGCAAAGGCAGATAAATACAAGGTTTCCCAAAATATTCTTATTTTATTATCTGGGCAGTTAGTGGGAATTTAATATTACAGGGCTCTTTGTGACAAAATCTGAATTACCGTGGCTTGCTATGAGTCACATGGCAAAACTTGTCATGTTCTGATTGAATATATATCAAGGTGGGATGTTGTTAAAATGCTGTTTGATGACTCACTATTTATGCCTATGTTTACCTGTCGTGTGCATTGGTGCCTTGAGCACTGAGCAAAGGGAATTAATAAACTCAAATGTATTAATAAACCTTTCATTCATTACTTATATAAAAAATGGTATAGTAAACTATAATTAAACTAGTATAAATTCATCAATATAATCAAATGTCTCCCTCATTAAAATGCTCACATTATATAAAATATATCAGGTAGTGTTCAACATATGCTGGAAGTATCATTGGCATTTTTGTGCTGTATTGTTATAGGTGTGAAAGTGTGGAGCTTGATGACAATATCAGATTGTACATTACCCAGATGAATGCTTCCCACAGCCAAAACTACATAAAGAAACAACATCAACTTCAGGTAAGCATGAGATTTGGTTTCCTTCTCAGTTTCGTAAAGAGTTGAGCTGTGTTCCAGTCAGTGTAAAAAGGAAAGCATTTCCCTGAGTTTTGTAATAGAGGAAATGTACCACAGGGAGACCAGTAAACGAAGCCTGACCGTAATTCTGACAGGCTTACCAAAAGTCAGAAAGCTATTTTTAACTTGGTATTAAAATGATGATTGGGTTATTTCTCTTCTAAATATATAAATATCCTAGTGCTGTGAATCTTTCATAATAAAAAGTAATATACATATACATACAAGTTATAAATCAATCAATAATTAAATAGTTCTGACTGAATGCCCTTGGGTGGTAATGCTCCCAGTGGGTAACATTATCAATTTAATTTTTCTAACGTCATTCTCATTTTGTCATTTTATTTTTTATTTTTTTGAGTTTCAGTATCCTCTTACTAACTTCCTTTTTTAATAATATATGTTAAGCTTGTGTGGCTCCTGGTTTCCTGCTGTAGCAAAATGGTTATAGAAGAATAAGAAAAAATAGGACTTTGCTGGTCAAATGTTTGGATGGTCTCTTGATTTTGAAACGTCAGTCACATTTCTAGGTCAGTCTTCATTTTTCATTTCAATACATGCATTATCTGTAGTTATGTTCATATACCATATAATACATCTGCACAGGTACTAAAGCACAACAATAAGGTACCATGTCAGGTTATAGACATGCAGGAATTCATCACCCTTTTTGAAGTATTCATCCTCAAGGAAAAAAACTAAAACGCACTATTCACATTTTGCTCTAAGTATATTTAATTGCCTAAGATTTTTATGTTATGGCATAACTTGCTAACTTGACAAGTGACATTTTAGGAATTATTTTGCAAATGTTGTCTCTGTCAGAGAGCTACTTCACATGCTACTTCACAGAGTCACATGCCCCTGTATATCTGGTGTTTATTAGGGTTATTATTAGGTTTGAGTTTGTTCCTTTTTAGCTTTCTTCCTTATCGAGCTTTCCAGTAAAAAAAGCAGCCGTAGTTTCCACTATATTCCATCCTTAAGAAATGATCATTTGAAGCAGGGATATTGTGTCATTGTGGGATGACGCTTATTGTGAAAAAAATGTAAGTTTTCCATACACCTCATGAAGTCCAACTTCAAAAGCAATGTGCTGAACAGTACCACTTACTGTTTTTTTGTTTTTTTCTCATCAAAAGCCTTCATGTCCTTCAGAGGATTTAGAGTCCAGAAGGAGCTCCTGTAGGATGACAGAAGAACTGCCGGTTGACACAAGTGAGGTAAGAATTCTTCATATTCTGAACTACAGAATTAAAAGAGAGTCATAAATCAAACTAGTTCATTTAGCCCTGTTTTGACTCTTCATGGACTAGTATCATTAATGTGATTGAAGGCAATGAACATGTTTTAGCTAATGGAAGTCACAGGAGGACACAATACATTCCAGCCACATTAATGCTTGCCATTAGTTTTTGATATTTGTGTAGTTGAATTTCTGTAATTTACTTTGTATATTCAACAACAGCTCAGTGTGTATACAATGATTAATATAATTATTTCCAAAACTGGAAAGATTAGATGCTGGTTACAAAGTGACTTTTTAAGCATTGTTTATATGACTGAATAATTTCAATAGTAATTTTAAAGGTATAGAAAGTGGGTACATGATGCATGATGGCTCGGAAATTACTTTACAAACAAACCTTTATTTTGCCCTTTTTCAAAATCAAGCTACAAAAGTGTAAGCATAAAAAGGGTCAGATCTGCTTTTAAGTTTGCTTTTGGCTCCATCTAATGGTTATATGTTTAACTTAAAAATAAACGTATGTGTACATTATACATGGACTCAAATATCTACATCAAAATACAGCAGTGGGTTCAAACTATAAGTCATTCATTAACTATGGACTGTTAGCAGATTAACATCTTTAATTGATCAATGAGAGAGAGAACTGTGGATAAAAAAGTAATTGGTCAGACTTTTACAGAGATTGTGTTATTATTGTGTTCACAGGTTTTGGGATCAAAGGGAAGTCAGAGAGGGACTTCCCCAGAGGAGTTAAAACAACGGATCATGATTCTGGAAAAACAAAGACAAGAGGTTAATTTAAATGCCATATATATATATATATATATATATATATATATATATATATATATATATATATATATATATATATATATATCGTTAATAGCAAGCTAGGCTTGGTGGATAATTGAGATGGGGAACAAGTATGGCTTTGTTGAATGCCATTTGGGTGTTAATGGAAGGCTTAGAGATGGTTATTCCAGATGTGTGTCTGAGCCATTGTTCTTTTTCCATTTCATAGCTGCTTGCTGTGAATAAGAAATGGGATGAGCAATATAAAACCATGAAAAAACATTATGAACTGAAGGTAATTCTTTTTCATTTTTCTAAGATGATTTTTAACGTTTGTTTAGTTTTTTACAAAATGTATGTACACAATACGAACTAAAAATGAATATTATAACTCCTTTCTATGGCTTGCATTTCATTTTCAGATCATGGAAATGAGAAAGAGGTTGATGACGTGTAATAAATACATCACTGAACTGCAGGAGAAGCAGACAGATTTTGATAATAAAATTATGATTGCCAAAGAAAAGATTGAAAATGAACAGGTCGGTTTCATGTATTGCTCATGTGATACATATATTCAATATCTGTATTAAATCTAGAATGTGTAACTCTGAGAAACACAGAAACAGATAAAGATCATTGTGGTTTATGTGTTAGCAGGAGCTAATTATCATGCTGATTATTATCAAAAGTACAAGCCATAGCTCAGAGATGACATTAAAAAGTCTGTAAAAGTTAAAATGATATCCAATTGGCAGGTACATGGATACTTCCATTTATTACTATGATTGATAAGCATAAAGGGCAAGTATTACCTTTAACAGATTGACATGCCTACAGTCCTCAAGCTTACATCTGATACAGGAAACCACACAAGGCAGAATATTATAATCATGACTTACAAGGTTTCATGTCCTAAATCAGATGCTAGTATCAGATATACAGTTAAATAAAATGAACTAAGCTCTGTTAACAGTATTGTCTTTGATATTTGCAGGGACAAAGCACTAAACTTAGTGCTGAATTACTTGAAATGAAAAGACAAAAGCAGAATCTACAGGAAGAGAACGCCTTTCTGACTAAAAAGAAGCAACATCATGAATGTGAAATTAGGAGGCTGAACAAGGTAGGGACACTTTTGTTTAGAACCAAATATAGCAGAACTGCCTTCAAAGATTAAGTTCCTCAGTTTAACAAATACATCTCTTTGTGGATTTACAATAACTGCCTGTGTTTACTGTAATTGTGTAAACTATTCTGGGTTTTATTATAGACATCTTCAAAACACATGGGAAGAATGTCTGTGGCAATGCTATTCCCTTCTTTTTGTTAAAAAATAAGACCCTTTACTGAATGCATTTGGAAAAAAAGACTATTGGTGTTTGGGACCAAAATGTCTTTATTATATGTTATAATACATATACTGCATGTAGGCTATTGAAAATATGTATACAACTTAGTTCAAGGACAAGTCTGCTATGTGAGACATAAAGCCTTTAGTTAACATTTTACTGAAATGTTGTTCATGGGCCTTGTATTTGAAACAGGTTAGGTTAACAACTAGCTACCCCTTTCAGGAGATTCCCTTATTGTGTTATTATAGTGTCTCCTTTACATCCCCTGCTTTTGGAAAGCATAAGACAACAAAAATACTTTCAAGCAGAGGAAGACTGACCTTTCCTGTTCTCATTCATTGATATATGTATATCTCTATATATAGTATAAATATATACAAGTTTTCTTATTTCTCATGGCAAATTGGCTAATTACTTCAACTTTTCAATTAATGTAGAGAGAAAGTCAGTTAAAGAGCACTCAAGCAACCCATGATTTGTAGCCACTAGATTAGGAAGCCTGGTCTTAGTATATACAGTGGATCGAGCAGCTGTAGAATTAAAAGTGCATTCATTTCACTCCCTTCCCTAACCACACTTCCTCCATAGTAGTGAACTAGTATTTTTTTTCCTGTATGTTTTAATGTAGTTCACTGAATTTAATGAAACAGATGTGAACTTTGAGTCACAAGTGTTACCAATCAATTCTATTTTTGGTTCTGCTGACTTACACTAATATGGCAGGTCTGTGTTATTTGATGTATTGACTCACAGTAACAGGCCAGGGAGTTTTCAAAACGATACCTAAATCTCTTCCGTGAGGTCTCCTAAATCCAGAACACAGGTTTTAGCTGAGCATCACCCATCTGAATTAAAGGTCACAGTGTACTTTACAAAGTAAATACAACCTCTGTTACAGTCTGATGAAAGGATAATGCACCTTTTAGGAGAGTTAATTTATTATTTGGCTATTAGACATCATTACACTGTTTATTTTCCTCTGACCTTTAAGTAGTTTGAAAGACGACTTCATTAATCTGCTGCAGGTATTTAGTCTTGCGCTTTCATTATCCCACTAATAAGAACTGGGGTCGTTTATGTATATATGCATATGCCAGACTCTTATGGTTGGCTTGCCAGTAAGGCTGTTGTTAGAACATTTTATCCTTTGTGGGTATTCCTAAACGAATGGACTTATGGAAAATTCAAAAGAAGAAATATATAGAAATGTAATATAAAACTGGAAATAAAATATGTATAAATGTCCTTATCAATGGTATTTTCCAAACACTCGGTATTCCCTCAAAAACCTGTGTAGCAAGTCTGGTAAACCCCAAATGTTTAGAGGGAGAAATTAAACCAAGTGAAAGATATGGAAATGGCATTAAAGCAAGACATAACAGTATAGTATTGTACAGTAATCAAACCATACATTAGTCTACCTGTCACAGGTTTGAACTGTGTTTTGGTAGAATTTAAAAGAGAATAACATTGCCTGCTGAGATGAACAGGAAGTGGTTAGGCTACACAGCCACATATATACCTATGAGACATAAACAGGAAGTTATTTCAGTTTCTTTAAGTAGAATTTCTGTGAAAGTTTTTTAGTCTCGTCTAATGACTCACTGTAGACATGCTTGAAATGTGTACAGCTGTGGCTGTTATAGTGTCAGCCTGAGGATCGGTTCCAGGTTTGACTATCTGCTTAAGATATAGATTTATAGGAATGGGGAAAAAAAGAGGTTTAAGCATGCCAACCTTCAAGGTGTTAGACAAAACTAAGCCTGACCTTTTCCTGTAGCCCTGTAACTTTATCACTATTTTTACATCTCGCCTGGGTTTTAGTAGCTCCATCACTACAGTCAGAGGAATGCAGACTCTAATGCTAGGCTATTTGCAGGATTAAAGTATGTGAAAGTGGATCTTAAATATTTAATTACATGAAGTGTAGCATGTCTCATTCCTGAAAATATATTAGCTGTCAACATTCTGTTTTACAATATTTTCATCTTTAAAGATCTGAGTATGATACAATGCACTAACCTAATGAAACAATGAAGTGTCCATCATTTCAAAACAACATAGGTAGAAACCTGAAGCAAAGCTGGCAAAACATGAAATTAATTGTGACAACAATTGAAGAACATATACAAAACTTTTCAATAACGTCATCTTGTCCACGATTATTTGAAGATCTTATTATTTTTTAATTGTTTGAAAAGGTTGTTGATATGGCCTCTTTTTGCAGTGCATATGCAATCTTAATCGGAAGAATAAACAAATATTTGGCTTCATAACACTTGACCCACACAGCTGTCGACATTCACACATTCCAATAACAATCCCACTTCAAAAGAAACCTCATGGGGGATCAATTGAAGATTGCAGGAGGAAGGCACTCCGTTTAGTGCACATTCCAAACAGATGTAAATGTGAAGGCTTTACCAGATCGGGGCGAATGCTGGTATTTTTTTAAAGACACTGATTTTAATATATTTCTGATAAATATATAGAACATTTTTTTTACATTCAACAAAAGCAGTGTGTCAAAATCAATTCCCTCCATTTGATTAGCAGATGAAAAAGTAGCTGTGCATCAATCCCTGTTTCCTCATCTAGTTCATGTCTGCAGACTTAATGAGTTGAGCTATGGGCAGGGCTTGTATTGTGGACTTCAATCCATAGGGGGGCTGAGCTGAAACAACAACATTTACACCATGTGTGACATGCTTAGTGAATTCATCAGATGAATTGCTGTGTGTGGTTTAGAAATATTAATGTTACGTTTTCATTTTACGCTGGAAAACAGAAGATGTGTTTTCTTGTTTTATTCTGTATTTTGGTAATCTCTAACATCTGCAAGAGTTTAAATATATATGCATTGTTCTGTCTACCTATACATTTAATTAAGTATCATCAACTATGTGCAGGTGATTCCTCATGTATACAGGTTATATTGTCTTTTTTCGGGCTTTAAGGGTAAATCAAATTCACAAAAATCATGAAGGATCTTTTTATCTTACAAATGTTTTAAATAGACCAAGGAAGATCAGCTACAGTATCATGACGTTTAAAATATAATTTGAAAAGAAACTGAGATAAGGATAATACATGTATGCAGACAAGATTAGGTATTTCCAACATAACCAATTATCAATTGAAGCAAAACATTGATTTCACTTAAACTTTAGATCCTACTGAAATTCTAATTGAATTTTAATCATGACAGGTCCTCTCGGAAAACATCCGTGGAGAGGAAACTGTAACACAGATTGATGTCCTAAAACACCAGGTGAGGCAATGTAATACTGAATAATTGCCATCTTCCAATTTCTTATTAATAATGATAATATTTAACTTTATTGGATTAAAATGTAACTTCATAATTCGCAAAATATGGATATAGACCACATATTTCTATTGGATCTGAAAGGAGTTTATTCAAAATCCATAAATGTGTTTGTAATACATCGAACACTGATTTGAGTGATTATGAAAGGATTTAATGGACCAGACATTTTGTACCAGAATCTTCCATCTCAACCATTGTGCTAATGAGTTACATTCATAACAATTATATTAAAATGCCTTAAAGTGTTTCTCCCATATTGTTTAAAAGTCTTTTTACAGCACACATGCAGTGTGTATAATCTCTAATTATAGATAATTGCCCACTTAGGAAATGCAAAACTGACCTCATTAGAGTTTTCTTTATCTCAATGTTTTCAAAGGCTCAAGTCTATAAAGAAGACTTTCAGAAAGAAAGACACGACAGAGAGAGGCTAAAAGAAAGAAATTACGAATTGGAGAAGAAATGTAAGAAACAGCAGTCTGAGCTACAGTCACTTAAGTTACAGGTAAAAACTTAATATGTTTTTAATAAGTCTCCTTAGTTATTATTATTTGTGGTTCATAACCCCAAATGTCTTACACTGTGTGCAAACGGTGCACTTTGTCTTTCTTCTTGGACATTACACTTTATGATAGGTCACCACCTGGTATGAAATCATTGAACAGCAATGCAGTACATTGTCCAAATGCTGTGATACAAAATCCTTATGCCAAAGACTCAAACACTGGTCATATCCCTGAATGTCTTTTGTATTTTACTCATCCATATCCTTGTTACTTACACTGACTTACAAGATTGCTTTTTGTATGCATCATTTAGCTGTAAAACATTACAATTTGGTTTGCTTACATTGTTAAAAAGTAACCTGCATATAAAACATACAGGACAAATACACACACAAACACACACACACAAATACATGTTTTGAGGACTAAACAAATCAAAATAACAGCACATGAGCTTGCGTTTCTTTTCTCTGCAAGCTCCCCGACTTCATTGTTCACTACCAGACCTGTTTCGTCCAAGCCACAAATAAAATGTTTTGACCGTGTTTGAAGAAAAAATCAACATTGTGTTTGGACTACAAGTTAACATCGAAAATTAAAGAGACAGATAGGAATATAAAACAAATATGGGCTGCAGGACCTGACTGTATATGGTTCAACAAAGGCAATGCTTTAACAATCACCTTCAATTATTTGGGTTTCATGATAAGATTCCTGAACCCAGGGATAAGCAGTAAGGTCACATCCATGATTCATGAAAGCCCTTCTGGGAGAAGGACCCAGACTTCGTTTTATTTTAAAACAGCAATCCTATCTTCAATATTGACTTGACTTATATGTTTTAAATATCAGCTTCTGTTTGTTCTTGCTTCAAAGGTGAAACAGTTTCCCCAGCAAGTCGCCAAACAATGGATTCCAGCTCCCTATTACTGTCCTCACTGGGCTGCCTTTCCCACCCATGGCAACATCTGCACATTACCTCACAGCCCAGACCCCAGCGATCCACGCACACACCAGGACAAGCATGGGGACCATCAGCAACACCCAGTGAGTGACTGCTGTTTTCTAATCACCTCCTAATTGTTTCAGTATGGTTTCAGACACAACACTTTGAAAGGCTAGACTACAATAAATGAAGCATTATAACACTAATTACAACTTTTTGTAATGTCTTTATTGGTAGTTTAAAAACATCATGACTTCCCTGCTCATAAGTTAAAAATATTTGCACAGTGTATTACAAGTAATATGGAGATAATCCTTCCTCTGCTGGTAATGGATTTTACCAGAGACCATGGGCTTTGTGGAGGACATTTGTCCAGAGGTCTGTAATGGCATTCTGTTCTAGACATTCACTGGTGGTATACCAAGTGATGACAGAAATCGTGGAATGAAAGTTGCTTTCCATATTATACCTTTAGGGAGACTGTATTGCCTTTATTGGAAGACTATGGGACATCAGAGTGTAACCCAGTCCAAACATGACTGTATGAAGGATTGGATGCAGTGAACAGAGAGATTGGGTTGGTCTAAAACCCATTTCCCAAGATATCCATGACTATATGTGTGTATGCAACTGTGTCCATTGTGGAGAGGGAATTACAGTGACAATGATTTGATGGCAGGGTAGTCACCAAAGAACCAGTGAATTTACTGGGAAATAAGCAGCGATAAAGACAATTATCCAGGTACCATTGATCCTGAAGTGGAGAGCCTGGGTTTGGTGGTGGCCTGGAGAAGATTTCAATCAATCAAAAGAGTTTGGACTATTGCTTTCATTTATTTTTATTAAGGGTGGCACATATTGTGATATTTTGGACAGCCCTGTGGTGCCAGTCTCAATAGAGTTTTATAGTAAAGACCCGTGCATCTAGCAACAGGATGATTGAGCAGATCACAAAGCTCAGAGTACAGCTCAGTGGGTCAAGGAGAAGGGAATTGAAAGTGTTTCATGGTCTGCTCAGAGTCCTAACATTAATCACTGGGATGGAGGAGCAGGAACTGCAGGAATTAATGTCTCTTGTTGCCTTAGAAACTACACTGTGAGTAATGGCACAGTATTTCTCTGACCATTTATTAAAAGAAGTTGGAAAGGGATTCATCTTGGAATCATTTATGACTATAACATTCTTCATTGTCTTTTATTATTATGGTTTTTATATGGTATTGGTAATGTAATGTGCACCTATACAGCTATTCTTGGTGTGTGTACAGTGCTGTACAGTTTTTTTGCGGTGTTGTTAAAAATATCATGAAGCTTACTCTTGTATCTTCCCCCACCGAAAATCTGTAATCCCTGATCTCCAGAAGTTTTATCTGAACCAATAAGACTGTGCCCTGTCTTAGAATATATTTGAATATCCCAGGGCCACCACATGAAGAGATCTGTATCTGTGTGTAAAAAGCCTCCATGCCATGCAGTGATTCTTCATCAATACCTTGTTTTAGTATGATGATGCACATCAGCGAGAATATCTATACAGATGATCCGAGCAGGATGACAGAATGTATCAGAAAATGAGCATAGAGAGTATACCAGCTAACATTTCCTTAGGAAAAATAAATGCCATTGGTAGCAAATATTACTGTAATGCAGATCAGATGCTTATTTTCTCACAGTTGTCAACCTGTTTCACAGCTGGCATTCCTCATATCAAAGACTTCTACAGGCATTTCCCTTCTCTTCCTGTTTTTCCTGCTATTTATTTAGTAGGCATATTGTGTCCTTAATGGCTTATTTGACACGTTTCAATGTGCATTAAATTGGGGTTGCAGTTTCCCTTTCTTGCCCCCCTGTAAGATGTCTGTGGTAAATGAAGGAAATTAACTCACATTTTCTTCACACAGTGCTTTACTTAGAAATATATGCGGTGTTATAGCCAAGCTTCTTGTAGCATTGCGAACTGTGAACTCAGTGTGACATGGTGTTTTCATATTGCTGTAATATATAAACTGTCTTGTCTATTGCAGCCAAACTATCAGTGGTATGTTTCCTCTTCTGACCAGCTTCCTCCAGATGTTCCACACATCCCACCCAACCAGAAAGCCAACGGTAAGACAAAGCTCCATACCTTCTGCATTTACATTTTTCTTTGCAAAGATTACCACAAGCGTTTTGTCTGAAGAGCTTTGGAGAAACATTTAGAATACATATATAAACATTATGTTTAATTTACATTTATTTTTGGAATCCTTTTTGGTTATTCTGGATCCATTATACGGTACTAAGATATTTTAGGTGGTCTGAGGTCATGGTCTGAGTTCAAAAGTCTAATACCTGAGTATCACCATCACACCAGTTTATCTCTGTGATCAGTTATTTCCAATTAATCTCTTTTTAACTCATTCAAAGATGTTCATAAAAGCAGTTATATTTTTTTCATGTACCTTTTTTGTTTTTTTTGTCTTTTTACAGGTACAAAAAATACAGAAAAATAAGATTTTGCTGTGAATGTGTATAATAAATCCTGTGTTGTTGTTGTTGTTGTTGTTGTTGTTGTTGAACAGAAATGAAGTACAACCAAAATATATTTTTGATAATAAAATGTATAATGAATATGTTTTTCTGTTATTTTATTTACAAAATGATAATTAGAACCACATAGTGTTATTAATGTATTATCAGTCTGGCCCAAGTGATGTAATTTGGAAAGACCTTTTTTGAGCCACATTCATTTTTAATGAAGATTATAAATTATGCGGGGATACTTAATGTCTTTTGAAGTAAAACTATTAATGGTATTGTAAGGGCACTTTTTGTGATATATACAGTATATAAGCTATATATATGATTGTATGCTTGATTATATACATATTACTTGGTTATATATATTTTCCTGGGGAGATGAATGCATTTGACAGTCTGGTGACTAGCTTGTTATGGAGTAATGGGATTATGACATTCCTTTGATTCCCACAGACTGAAGATTGTTTCTGTTCTGCATACTTCATTTTCTATGGAAAGATCATAATGGTCTACATGTAAGATTAAACGTAAACATCATTTAACTTTACATTCTGAAACTCTACAAGTTTCTTGATACTCCCATTAACTGTGAATACAATTCTGACCTATAATAAAATCTGAGAAAATGGTCGTACTTGTACTGTTCAGCTGTATTAGTTCTCTTTAATCTGCATCTTAAACCCATGGCCTAGGGGAGGGGTTTCCATTAGAGGTAATTCCTAAGATATATGTTTGTCCAATGTCCCATGGATGTCCCACTTAAAATTGTTTACTCTGAGGCCTTCAGAATGCAATGGAAGTGTGTACAAATGACACAGATACATACACCAATGGACCTCATAGGCTTAGATAAAAATAGCTGTATCTTAAGTGGTACTAAGGGGATGACTTTGAAGTTTCTTGTGGACTGACTTCTGCTGTCACCTTTAACCTCTTGGTAATCTTTTGTACAGGAATCAGCCCACAGATACTCAGCAGCTCTCTTTGATTTATAAATGTTCTACATTTTTCATCTGGTTTATCTTGCCCACACTCACCCCCTGCTGATCAACCCCATAGATAATACCATCTTGGGTCCATTCTCCAAAGCTCCGATACGAACCCCATTTACGCTCAAATCTGTAGTCCATACCAAGAGCTGCATTGCCATTTTTCTTGTCAAGAAACCATCTGTGTTGCCTGTCCTTACAATGAGTTCATTTCACTCAATTCTGACTTGAGTAGATTCCTGCCAAAGCAAGGTCATGGAAAAGTATTGGAAGAACGTATGTGCTGAAGATGCATCCAACCAGAAATTAGACACAGGCCTGCATGCTTATTGTGTTAGTGAAACCCTGAGGAAAAGATACTCTCCTCTTTAGAAAATATCATAGTAAATAAGCAACCACTCACTATGGTGAGAGTAAAGCAAAGGCAATGCTGATGTGCCCACATTACGTCACAGTAGCTTAGAATTTGAATTGGGTCAGAACTCACATCCTTTTCTGCAGTGGGCTTCAGTGGTTTAAGCTTTTCCTATGGTTGAGAAGGTGGCATTAACTAATCTAATGGAAAATATTATAATGAGGTATTGCTTATGGTAATCAAAAGCTCATTTACCTTTTCTTAAAGAAAATTATTTAATTGCAACCTTAGCACTGATAAAAATTCTCTGTATCAATTTTCTCACCAGGGCATATGCTCACTGCACTGTTACTAAAGTGATTTCACCCATTCTGTCATTTCTCACAGTTTGTGTGGCTTTGTTTCATTGTCCTCTCATCCAAACTGCACGAGATGACATATCTTATACAATAAGACACATCTCTAACATGACCTATTCACTTGTAATATATGATCTTACATTCAAATACTCACGCCAACTTCTCGTCCGGTTTTCTAAATTCACGATGACTGACGAGTGTTTTCCAACCAATGAAAATCCAGAGTCCACTGTAGGCGGAGACTCTGTGTAATTAAGTAATTTCCATAGCAATAAATACTTTTTATATTAGTTTTGATAGAGGATCTATGGAAATGTGAAGGAGGGAGGAGGGGGATTTGTTGGAGGGCATTTTGATGAATGGAGGAGGGAGTTTTGTCAGAGGGAGTTTTGACGGAGGGAGGAAGGCCTTTCGTTGGAGGGTGTTTTGTTGGAGGTAGGTGGGAGTTTTGACAGAGGGAGCAGGGAGCAGAGAGTTTTGGCAGAGGGAGTAGGGAATATATGGTGGAGGTAGCTGGGAGCAGAGATGTCTAATATGGACACTGTATTACAAGATATCTTATTGAATATCCCAAACTTAATTCACAGTGAGAGTCAATATATTATTTGAACTGGTTGAACACACACTCCACCAACAACTGTGTAATTGTGTGGCAGAGAAATGACTGTGAGCACTAGATTGCATGATTGTTTCACTGGTTTATTATTTGTAAGACCTGTATTCATCATTATTCTCAATATTGTATCATTTGTCAGGATTCGATACCCAAATTCAGCCACAACTTGTTTTTTTTTCAGTAACAAAGGGTGTTTTATTCAAAGTCACATTTGTCTCATGGGCCGAGCTCAGCACTACAACATAGAGGGGGATCTCTCTTTCTGGGAACCTATTACACATTTCTGCCAAATCATATATTTCTACGAATGACAAAGATAATGCAGACAGTAGGATTATAAACTAGGATTATAAAGCTAATGGTGTCCTTTTATCACCTCTTCCACACATGGACAATGTCAACCCAAAGGACGTTTTTAAGGTCAACAATTAAACAACAACCAGAGGTCATGAATGTAAATTAAAGTTAGTAGCATTTAGGACTGAAAACGTATAAAACGCTATGATGGCCTGGACCATTGACTCCTTCAGTAAACGTCTGATTCAAGTAAGCATGTAATAAAGTTCAAATAAACTTAAACAATGTGGAAAGTATGAACATTCAAATAACCTACTTAATATCCTTTATACACTTGCATGTTCTGGTGTTGTGCAGAATTTGTTTTTTAAGGACAAAAAGTCACCTCACAAATGCTTTTCTTGTCAGGTTTTTCTCTTCCTGTCTACTATAAACTGTCCCCTGTGTGTATATGTTTTCATAGGTTTGGCATGTGGCTTCATCACTGACAATAGATTGAACTTGGCATCTATTTTAATCACAGTAACATGAGAGTCTGTTCCCCTTGGTAATTTCTAAAACTCGGAGGGCAATTATCGTACTGATATTCCTAACAAAACGCTGATCTGACATTTGCAGTGCAAGGCAGTTAGTTCTCCACCTACTTGGATTTGGTTTTGAAATCTGTGTTTTCAGTCTACTGTTGTTAGATGATAGACCAAAAAAAATGTGAAGCTACGGGATAATGTATTTCATTTAAGTATTTTACATTATTATGGTTGACTAAGCTTTGTTAATAAAAACATGCGTCCTTTGCTGCTGAGACCAGCTTTAGACTGTTTTCTGTTATGATGTTATTCCTGAGTGCTTTTGGCATGTTGCTACTGGAAGACAAGAACTGCAACTATTTAGGAAAGAATATTTCATTTCTACTTTGTGTGTTTAGTTAATGGACAGATACCCAAAGAATTCAAGTATAAATCGCAGTAAGTGGTGTATCCTGTGCAAGGCAGAGTATTATGTAGATTGTAATTGTAGAAAATAATAAATACTATTGGCTAAAAAGGTGGTAGAGAGACAAAGGGACGTCCAAGTCATAAAAAGTTATTTATATACGCTCACATTATATATGATGACATAAAAAAAGATTGGCCCCAATAATATAGACTCTCACTCATCCACTCAAGATCTAATTCACACACTCCTCGTGGAAGAGTGAAGTCAGATCAATAAACATTTTGACATGTCTTCTTCTTAATTTAATACTCACATGAAAACGTTTATTGATTGATCTTGTGTCCCTTGGTACCCCAGCAATGTAAATTTGTTGATGACCTAGGCTGATACAGTTTCCACTCCTAGCAGGACTAGAAATGTACTCCTCCCAAGAGCATACCAGTGAGGCATCCATATATCACAGTGGGCTTCAGGTGACCTTTCTTCTCTCACTGATGAGCTGAAAATATGTTGCAGGTGTTCAGATCCTACAGACACTTTCATTAATGAACACGGCCTGCTAGATGGTTGATAAGAGTTACATGACTGTTGATGTTGTGTCTTCAGTTTCATGGTGCTTGCATGGTCCTTGCTGCTTGCCTCAACAATACTAATGCTAATAATAATAATAATAATAATAATAATAATAATAATAATAATAATAATAATAAACTGATACAAAGAAAATATCAGCAATATTTAAAACACTACTTTTAAAGCACCTTTTCAGTCACATTGCAATGTAATAATTTGTTAAATAAGTGTAGTTTCTTGCGTGTTTTGATTGCACTCTGTATTAAAAAATCTGTATTTTTTACATAAACCACATGAACACCAAGTTATCTCTCTCTCTCAGTGTGTAATTGTCAGAATAGTCTTGGGTTATTCCACCTATGGACATTCCCATGTCCCCCTTGCAAAATCATTTTCTGTTTCAGGTCCAAGATATTACATAGCTTATGTGGAGGAAATAACAAACTCTTAAGCATCCTTTTCCACTTTGAATGTGTATCATTTATTTGAGTAATATATATTTATGTTGGATGTTCATTTTGGCAGCACACTACACCCCCCCCCCCCCCCCCACGTCACTGTATACAGAGTGGTCATGACGTTACTTTTCACAACGCTAGATGGAGCCCTTGCATTTGACACATCTGGATCATTAATATCCGTATAAGAAAATAGAGCAGGCTGTTTTATTTGTGTGTAATCTAACAATACGTGTTTCCTTTATGAATATTTACTTGATGTGTTCATCTTAATAATAAAAAAAAGCTGCACAGCAATTAAGAAATACCAAGATTATACCATTTAACAAAATAAATGAACTAAAATAAAATAACTAGATAACAGATAGTCAGAAATTCCTGTGCTGCATTTAAGACAATCAAATAATCACCAAGTGTTAGAACAGGCTTTCAAACCTTGTTCTCTGAGATTGCCAGACAACCCACACAGAGGGAGAAACTGAAAGCATGGACACTGGGGCTAAGTGCTCTGCTTAAGTGCGTCTGCCTTCCCTGTTCACCAAAGAAAGTTGCCTTTTTATCAAGTCATAAATTCAACAGCAATTGCTGATCTTTCTGGGCACGACTCTTATCTTAGATCAATGTTTACCGCTGGCTTGGGGTCTTGGACAACACAAAAGCTGTGCTATCTCTATGGGGTGTTCACACCTAAATGCAGAATATCCAGGGGTCAGATAAACCCATTGGATGCAAAGGCCAGAGTTTATGGCGATAAAACGCAGGAACAAACAAGTGAACCATTACACAGGCCTGGGTAGACTATTATTTTCAAAGGTGGGCTGGAATCTGTTTTTATTGTTTTCTATACTAAAGGACAGCACAGTTTCATTTTAAAACCATGTGCATGAGGCTGTTGCTTTATGGAGAATGTAAAATATTGCAGCACCTCTATAGTATAGGGACATCAAAAGCTGATCCCCAGGGGGTGCATGTCTTTGAACAGAGTTATCCAACTGCAACACATTTCCACAGGCTACAAATTGGAATAAACACTTCCCACCGGGGAAATTAGTGGGGGGATCCCCGTTTTTAAGAAGCCTGGTCAAATACATTTTCTCCCCCTGTTTTTGCAGTCGTCTGTCTGTGCCTCGACAATATGGAAAAAAGTTTAGTTCCCAAGGGATATACGTTTTATTTGTAGGAAAAAAAAGAAAAAAAAAATATATATATATATATATACGCAAAGGAAACAATTGCAATGTGACATCGATACACGGATGCTGGATTGATACAAAAAAAGTAGGTGAAAACAGAAAGTTATGCTACATTTTTTTCCAGTGCCAGTTTCTTTCATTTGCACAGCCACCGACTGCTACACTTAGGCTACTGTTGCACTGGAGGCATGCATTTCCGTGAACAACATTGTCTTTCATTCATAAAGTGATGTCAGCCGAAGTCTGTTGCTCTGATAGGCCTTGTCTTTGGTTTTTTTTTTTTCTTTTTTGTTTATTGGGATGTGTGTCTGGGACTGGTGGGCTGGCTTTAGGATTACTATTGAGGGAGTCGAGAGGGAGAGATTGCTCCAGTTTGCTGCTCAATCCAGTCGGAGGCTCAATAGCATTAACACTGCAGGGGAGGGACTCTCTGCCCAATCCAGGATCCTACACAGACCCGGGACAAGCCAAATCCGCCCGATCCCTGACCAGCATCACACTCCTAATCCCATTGCCTTGACTAGACCTGACTCCAGGAACCTCCGAGACAGAAAAAGGACAACTTTATTCTGCTTTAATCCATCTGCACCCATTGATCTTTTCACCAGAATAAACCACCCCTCCTATTGAGATACTTCTGCTTTTCCCTTACCTAAGAGAGGCAGCTTTTTAAAGTGATTTGCGTCTGTTAATCATAATCTGTAAGGTAAGAATCATTTTTAATCTAGTCTATACAGTCAATAGCAAGAAAAACCTTTTAAAAGTAGGACAATGCATGGATAGGAGTAAATGTAGCGAATGGGTAACAATGTTGCATGCTGTGTAAAGGTATTTTTGACACAAAATGTTTCACACTTCTGAGTTGATGATCTCTTGTGATGAGGTGGGCTACAGATGGTTTTGGGGGGCCGGGGAGTGCAGTTAAAGAGATTGGAGAAAGACAAAGGGGGCTCCTAGAATAAAGACCCTCTGCCTTTGAAATGGTTGCCAGTGCCCTGGGAATGGGTTTCTGTGGCTTACAACCCTCGGAAGTGCAGGCTTTCAAACACATTTCAATCAAGCCGGAGCTGTAGCATGAGTTATTCATTTACTGTTTGGAGCTGGCGTGATTTCAGCATGCAGAGCTGGAGGATAGTTCAAGAAGAAACTTTAAAGAAGTTTAAAAATAAATGCGGCTTTCCCATTTCACACCGCAGACCCTGAGCGGGGCGCGTTGTCTGTGTCTGCGCTGCTGTGCGCGTTTATGGTGATGGTCCGGATACCGGAGGAATGAAACTGGCTTTCAACTGTGCCTTGTGGCAAATTGTGTCTATACATTAATCGCGTCTGCATGCAATCACAGCTCAACTTGTTGTGACACAATGATTGCTGCAGCATTTCAATTAGGTTGGTTTGTTTGGCTTTAGCTGGGATACAGAATAAGTTTTTGCTATATTGTACACAACGCACCTGCATTTTTTTTAGACAAGACCTCTGATTTCGGTAACACATATGGTGATAGCCTACATTTGATAAGTTTAATTTTAGTTTCACTTGTTGGTATTATTATTATTATTATTATTATTATTATTATTATTATTATTAATAATAATAATAATAATAGTTTCCCTACATAGGATATGGGGTGTGACACGTAAAATAGTGTGTTCTATTTAAGTATTTAAATATGTATGCATTATTCTGGTATAAATGGCAGCTTAAATGCTAAAACGTTGATTTAGAAACATATCCAAGAGCGCTTAATCCTGCAAAATACAGGCTTGGACCATTTGCTGATTATGTAATTCACTGTGCATTGAATACAGGTTACATCAACTTAAAACATATACAAAATCTATTTACACTTTTATATTAAAGGCGTGTGGTTATTCCTGGATATCATTTGAAGCCTGTTGTGAATCTTATTTCGTGAATCATCTAACGCAGTATACAACAAGGTTACACCATTATTTTATTTCAAACTTTTCTTTTTTACTTGCGTACCTCCAATAAAAGAAGGTCTCTTTAATTTGCTTTACATTTATGTTGGACCAAAGCTTCCTAGTTCTCCCACACTCAGAAATGTAACAGACCAGTCTATCATTTTATCTTTAAAGAAACTAAACTGGAGAAAAGTCCGAAAGGGACAGAACTCCATAGCATATTATGCTACCGTAACTAAATCGTGATTTGCATATGAAAACTTCAGCTGGAAGAATTGATCCAGTGTTGTCCATGCATTTATATATGTAGGCTACTAAATCCCTCCTCACTTAGTTGATAATCACCAATTGGAAAAAGGTTATGTTACACCTATGTTATGGGGAGCTAAAATAAATGTAAGATATACTTTAAAATATATGATGTGCCTTTATATTCAACTTTGGGTTAATATGCACTGCAGTACACCCTGTAAGTCACTTTCAGCTGAGGAGCTAGTTGGTTTTTGGGTTCAGGGTAACAGAGTGGTGGCTTGGAGGATGAAGGAGTGGGGGAGGGCAGCAAAAAAAAACATCCAGATGTATTATGTTTGAGCAAACTCTTGTTTCACACACCAGCATCTTGTTCGACATCACAAGAAGCATTTATGTTTGATCACATCACAAATCTGGAATGTGAATCAGTCCTTTCCAATGTGTATCTTATCTCTGTGCTCTCTACTGACTTGCTGTTGAGAAGGCGACAGAATTCATTTTAGGTTTCTGAAATTGGGATTTACAGCTATTGCATTCTTCTCTGTGTAGATGTATGATAGGTGACAGGGTTCGGATGTTTACTTGAATGCATTAAATGTACCTGTAATACATAGCAAGCGAGGCCAATGGAAAGCAAAACTAAGGTTGTGCTTAAGCTTTAAACAGTGCCTTCTTTGCTAAAATAGTGAGATTACCCTTTCATGTGTCAATATCACAGTATCAGTTGGAGATGTGAATTCGTTTTGGCCAGTACTCTTTAAAATAATCCTGTGTCACTGATTAACACATACATCCCCTGCACTTGTTTACAGATCTGATTGGTGACCTTTCCCTTTTGAGATCCTGTAAAAGATTGTGTGTCTGCTGTAGTGTTTGTTGGGAGTCCGTAGGAAGTGAAATCTGCTCACACACACACACACACACACACACACACATATATATATATATATATATATATATATATATATATATATATATATATATATATATATATACATATACATATATTACATTAGTACAACAGATTTGCAAAATATGATTTAGATCTCTCTATAAAGGTAAAAACAAAAATGCAGAAACACAAAAATACATTATGGGATTTACACGTTTTGTTTCATTGGTATACTCAGGTGAAATCAAAATATCTTTGCTTGTTTTAGAATTACATGAAATTGCTGTCCAGGCATGTATGCTAACATAATCCAGGTGGGGCTATACCAGTGGATGAAAAGAGTGGCTGGCAAAACGTTGAGGCACAAATTGACATTCACTCTATTCTTGTGCGTGTGTTAAGAGCGTGCGGATGCTTATCAGTTACATTCTTTGTATAAGCCTTACCTCCTTGATATTTATAATACAGATCAGATGCCACACCTGCTGTAACTGCCTCATAGACATAAAGGTTGGTGTTAACTAGGGGGTGTAGGTCTAATGTAAAACAACAAACCATGCAGGGCAGGTGCTTACTGGCAACTATTGAATTATTCTCAATTCTTCTTAAATGCTTCAGGACCTGTTTGTCACCACTCTCTCAGACAGTAGCATTTTAATTTTGTGTACATGCTGATAGTATTGAACTTAAGACCACAAAGACTCACAATCCAGGGATACTATGCAATGTTTGGCATCAACTAATATCTCTCTCTCTCTCTCTCTCTCTCTCTCTCTCTCTCTCTCTCTCTCTCTCTCTCTCTCTCTCTCTCTCTCTCTCTCTCTCTCTCTCTCTCTCATATATATTACTTTGCCTACTTATTTGCCTAGTACAAAAAGCCTCATTGACCTACTCCTCTGATAAGATTTAAAACAATAGTATTATACAAATATAGTACAGGAGACATCCTTGGATGATAAAATAAAATCTCAATAAGTTCACACCCAAGCTTTATACATATCATTGTAAAATGTATAGAAAATAATATATAATTGCAATTTATTACATCATTGTGTCACCCCGTTTTAGTTCAGTAAACTTCAGTGACTTGTGAAAAAGATAAGTGCTTGATGAGAATGTCTGTTTAGTGTAGGCTATATCTATACCAAATTGTATCAAGCCAAATGTATATATAGGTAGAGTATGACTTCCAGTATAGAATAAAAGGTTTTAATTATTGTCTTTAGCTGTAGCATATCTGATGTATTTGTGGGTTCAGAGTTTGTAATGATAGAACCGATTCAAGTTTTGAACAAAGTTACTTTTCAACTAAGATTAAAAAAAAGAAATACATATATAAATAAATAAAAGGCAGCAAAACAAAGCTGACATGTCTGTGGCTGGCTCTGCCTTAAAATTATCCCTCCCAAAATTACAATCATACATTCTCTCTTCTCTGTAATTAAACATTAGACTTTATCTTTTCCAGATGTAAAGTTTGAAGCACAAACCCTGTAGTTTTATTTTTGTAAACCCATTTCAGAGCCCTGAGAAAGAACACGGTCACAACCTGCACAACCACAGCTGCATCATGGACCTCTGTAGCAAAACACATTAGAGACGGAGCCCCTTCCCTTTCACTTTTGTCTTTGTCAATGACATGAAGTCTGGAGGAGTCATTGATTTTCCTTTTGCAGGATACATTTTGACTTTTCAGAATGCCTTCTTAATACTGCTTGAGCTGCATGATTCATATCAGTATGCAATATATCAGCCAACTTGCAATGCAAATAAGGACGACGGGACTCCTGCATTTAAATGAACTTCAAATGTACTGTTTAAGGGCCTGCCCTGGTTTTAACTTCTCAATGTCAGTGGGGTGTTTGATGTGGATAAGACTTGTTTCCACTTTCTAAGCAGCATTGACAATAGTCAGAATGGCTACATTAGTGTGTTTTCCCTCCTTGTGTAACACATCCACTATAGTGGAACAATTACTTTGTACTGCCATTGGAGACCATTTTTAATTAATAACATTATTGAAAGAAAACACGTGACTGAAAAAAAAAATGTTTGTCCATATTGTAAAGCTGCTGAATTATTTATAATAAAGTTAGAAAACATTACATGTAAAAGGTGACATGGAGGTTTAGTTGTATAGTTCAGACACAAAATTGCAGTGTGTCAATATATTAAGTGTGTATATATATATATATATATATATATATATATATATATATATATATATATATATAAGTATTAAGTAAAATAATATATATGTATAATGTGTAAAATATATAATTAGTGTTTCTTACAGTATATGTTAAAATGCCTAAAATGGTATATATTTATTATCAAGTAGAAGAAGACAATGGCTGTGTTATTTGTTTTTAACTCATATTAAGCATTTACAGATTTTAAGCCTGTTTTGTATGAAACCTTCCAAACCAGAAGGCATTTTAATCTATCTTAACCATGTACAATGGCTTAAAACGGAAATGAACAGTTCTATTTTAAAGAGATTACAGTGTAGAGTTTAATCCTGCAATCAAATAGCACAAGTCCAGATAGCTGAAAAGCAGACACTGACGGACTTCACAGCGTTTTTATGGGAGTTCATTAAAAGGACAGGATTTCACTTGCAGTAAATGCTACTAAAGTATCAGGATAATCGGCTATCATTATTCTGATTAAATCACTGGGGATTTACTTCCCATCAGCTGCGATCAATGTGGCAAAATCAATAAACACAGAGTTTCATTACATAGGACTGCGTTTATATACATCTGAGGAGTCTAAAATATCTGCTGACTAAGAGGGTGGATGACAGTGATGTATTTTGTATAGTGTATAATGGGTATTTTATGGTTTTGCTTAAGTATTGTTCAGATCACTTCCTGTCATACCTAATTAACTTAATATTTTTACTTTATATTTACCTGATACATATACTAGTAAATGGTAACAAAAATGATATTGACGAATCCGTATTCGTGGATTAAGTTTGGTTTGTTGCTTATTAGGATAATTTAGTCATTTGTGTCTCCAAAAACTTAACTACAGACTAAGTCTTCCAGATCACTGATTATATCCTACGTTTCTAAACTGCAATGTGTCTCTTTTAGGATGAGAAGCTTCACTGGATCCTTCATCTTGTTACTGGTGCTTGCAGTAAGAGCCCAGAAGTTACCCACTAGGGATGAGGAACTCTTTCAGATGCAGATCCGAGACAAATCTCTTTTTCATGACTCATCTGTTATCCCAGACGGGGCTGAGATCAGTGGTTACCTCTTCAGGGACACACCCAAAAGGTACTTTCCAAATTTAGCAATCCTAATGAATGTTTCCTATTCCTCACCAAAGGAAAAAGTAACATGCTTGTTCTTTCTGTGGTATATACGAGTTTTCACATAAATTCTTCTTCTTTTCCCTTTGAAGATGGTTAGAAAACGTCAGGGCATAATTTGAAAGGAAACACCTGGGACCAATGCTATTGTAAATGTTTATACTTCATTAGTTCATGTAGAATATGCTTAACTACACAGCCAAATCACAATATTGCAGATGTTTTCCATATTTATGATTTCTGTTAGCATAAAACATTTTAATATGAGCCCAAAATGAAGCATGCATAAATGCGTGATTCAGATTATTTATTGTTGTCAGACAGGATATACAAATCATTCTAAGTTTAATACAGCAATGGGAGGTCTTTACTTAGGGGCTGGGGGGTCCATTGGTTAAGGTAGGCCACTTGTTATTAGGAGATTCATGCCCTGACTGTTGCTGACTATTTGTTTGCTACACTGAGCAAGTTATGGACTTTTAATTGCTCTTTTGATGAGATCTAAAAGTGAAATCCTGTTGTAAGTCTTAATGCACCAGCAAGTTGTTGATAGTTGTTACAAGTGCCAGCTAAATGCCTTTATCTTCTTCTGAATGTTTAAGCTGGTCAGAATGTCTCCTAACACTGATGGCACTTTATTATATCCACCCTCAGGTATTACTTTGTTGTTGAGGAAGACAATACCCCTTTGTCAGTAACCGTGACACCATGTGATGCACCTCTGGAATGGACACTAAGCCTTCAAGAACTTCCTGAAGAGTCCAGTGGAGATGGCTCAGGTAACACAGACCAAATTACAGTCTTTAAGACCCTTCTGTTATATATATATATATAGCACTACATTTCTAAACTTACATTTTAAAAAGTCCTGGATTTGCTTCAGTGTATTCTGTATGTTATGGATCATTGGGGATGGTTTGTTAATGGTCCCTCAAACCACGCAAAACACCAACATTGTTCCCATCTAATTTTGGTAATACAAAAATAAAGCGGTTTTGCTTTTTCCCTACTGTTATCATGAATTCAGTCTCCTGAATTAAACTGTTCTTCTGTCAGAACAATTTATCTTAAAATACAACTTCAATCGATCAGCAGACACACCTGTATTGGACATTAAGGTGTGTTTCACTAATTATCTTGTTAATCATTGTCATGTCTCTGCATTGTTATCTAATAGAGGTATCTAACAGTACTCGTACAGCAGGCATTCTGCTCCATTCCACTTCTCAGAGAGGAAACATTTCCGACCTTCTCACCATCTGGACAATATCTAAAATGCAAGAAATCAATTGAGTCACATTAGCAAATTGGATTGTAGTTTAAAATGTGCCTCCAAACCTATTTTTTTGAAAATGTGGTGCAGGAATGATTACTTTTGTAGTGAATGCCGGTTCTTACTAATTATTTAATGAAATAGTAAATATTTGTACTTTACCTGTGTGTTATACTTCATAAATTTAACAAACAAGGATGATGAATAATGAATGAACTTACGCTGAATGATGCTATGGTTGCAAAGTGAAAGTAGCTAATATATTCAAATTATTATACAATTATTTAAAGTATTGAGGCCACCTCAGATAACAATAAAGAGTATGTATGTTATATTGTTAGCACATCTACTGTTTCTGTTTTATTCTGTTAAGTATCTGCATTATAGCTGCCTGCACAAGTCAGATTAATTTAATATGCTGTCAAGTACACTAGTTAGTGTGAAAACATAATATTATGTTTTCTGGCAGAAGTGAAAAACGTCTTAGACTAACTCCCTTATGTGAAGGCAACAAGGGCTGCTTATCCATTCACTGCCCGAGCAAGAAAAACTCAATAACAACTTCAGATGTTGAGGAATATTTTGTCTGAAAACAGTCTTAGTGACTTGTAAATGACTTTCTGTGTCAGAGGTCAATTAAAATTTCTATGACTTCATTAGAATCAACAGTTTGTGACGACGTTCTGAGTGATTTAGTTCCAGTGGGTTATATTAATGTCATTTGTGTGTCAACACCACGTAAGTTGAGAATGTAAGCACCAGATAGAAATGCATGTCCTGGATAAACAAACGTCACGATTTTCATGATTTTGATGATAACGATATATTTTATATGTTTCTGTGTAAATTCTTAGGAAACAAAAATATTTGATGAATGTCTTTATTTATATTGCTTTTATTTGTTTATTAGACAAGGTGGACAGTGTGTACAGACGAAAACAAGAATTATAAATATATTTTCTCCTCTTCCTGCAGGTGAACCAGAACCACTAGATCAACAAAAGCAACAGATCATCAGTGAGGAAGGCACAGAGCTTTTTTCTTACAAAGGCAATGACGTTGAGTCCTATGTAGCGTCTAGTTCCCCATCTGGCTTATATCAGTTAGAACTCATCTCTACAGAGAAGGACACAAACTTCAAGGTGTATGCCACCACCACTCCAGAATCAGACCAGCCTTATCCTGAGTTGCCATATGATCCACGGGTGGATGTCACTTCCCTGGGACGCACCACCGTCACCTTGGCATGGAAACCTACCCCTACTGGTTCTCTGATGAAGCAACCCATCCAGTATTGTGTGGTCATCAACAAGGAGCACAACTTTAAAAGTCTTTGTGCTGTGGAGGGAAAATTGAATGCTGATGACGCATTTATGTTGGCACCCAAGCCGGGATTGGACTTCAGCCCATTCGACTTCTCTCACTTTGGATTCCCCTCAGAGAATGACTCTGGCAAAGACCGGTCTTTGGTGGGTAAATCAGTACCTGGAAAAATGTCTCGCTCATACACAACCAAGCAAAAAGTGGATCTCCAGAAAGTTTGTATAGGGAATAAGAACATCTTCACCGTGTCTGAACTGAAGCCTGACGTGCAGTACTATTTTGATGTATTTGCTGTGAACACTGTTACTAACATGAGCACGGCATATGTTGGCACATTTGCCAAAACTAAAGAAGAGGCTAAGCAGAAAACAGTGGAGCTAAAAGACGGGAAAGTCACAGATGTGTTCATCAAGAGGAAGGGGAGCAAGTTCTTGAGGTTTGCCCCAGTATCCTCACACCAGAAAGTCATGTTTTATGTTCATTCTTGCTTGGATGCCATCCAGATCCAGGTGAGGAGAGACGGCAAACTCCTGCTTTCTCAGAATGTGGAGGGCGTACGCCAGTTCCAGCTGAGAGGAAAACCCAAGGCTAAGTACCTGATTAGACTGAGGGGCAGCCGGAAAGGGGCATCCATGCTGAAAATCCTCGCCACTACAAGGCCCAACAAACAGCCCTTTCCTTCTCTCCCCGAGGATACCCGAATTAAAGCCTTTGATAAGTTGCGCACTTGTACCTCCGTGACCGTGGCATGGCTGGGAACACAGGAGAGGAATAAGTTCTGCATTTATAAAAAGGAAGTAGACGACAGTTACAATGAAGAACAGAGGAAAAGAGAGCAGAATCAGTGTACAGGGCCAGAGACCAGGAAGAAGTCTGAGAAAGTCCTCTGCAAATACTTTCACAGCCAAAATCTACAGAAAGCTGTCACTACAGAAACAATAAAGGGCCTTGAGCCTGGCAAATCCTACCTACTGGATGTTTACGTTGTAGGGCATGGAGGCCATTCGGTCAAGTATCAGAGCAAACTGGTGAAAACAAGGAAGTTTTGTTAATGACTCTGAATATATATATATATATATATATATATATATATATAAAAAGTTTATTTAACTCTAAGCGATATTCTACTAAAGAGTGTATACAGACTGACTACTCATGCAGCTGAGAGGCTGTGCCAGTATTTGAACTGTGTAGAAAGATATCAACTTGTATATTTATGTTTACATTATTCAGCGGTTGTTTGGACAGATTCGGAGTGGTGCTCCCAGACAGCACATGGCATTTGCGTTAACATGGGTCCATGTCTGACCATAACATCCAGTCCAGTGACGAGAAGGAACAAAGGGTTCAAGGCAGGAGAGTTCTCATCGACTTTCTTCATCACTGCATGACTTGCATTTCATCATTCGGTAGTACTAAGAAGTGCAGAGACAATTCATATAAAACTGTCTGCCTTGTTATTCACTCATACAAGTACATTTAATTCGTAGAAGAATTTTAAATTATTTTATAAATTTCTGCCTTTTTAAAATATTATTATTATAATTTTGAAAAATTGTAAATCTATTAAAAAGTAATTGACCTTCAGATGTAATCTCAGAGTTTCCTAGACTGCATCTGGAAAGTTTCCTTTGCTATTGTAAATTTATTTCCTGTCATGTGATCGATTAAATGTTTTATTATGTCTTTTATGTACAAAGTTGTTCTACAAATATTCATGTACATAAAAACTAAATATATAACAATTACATATTGTGTGATATTTTTGGGAGTGGATGTTTTGGGTGCGTGTAAAGAAGTTCACAAACATAAAAATACAGATTTTAAAGAACATTTTGAATTCACTCTGCACAGCTGTGTATCTATTACATTTAACTCCATATATATAAATGCAGTGGTTTACAGCGTTCCAGATGTATATTTGAATTGAGTAATATGTAATCCCTGTGAGCCTTAATGTAGATTAAAAAAAATACATGAGCTGATGCAGATGGTGAGATAGGGATGATGGTGCTACCTTTTTGTAGTTATTTGTTTGTACAATTAAACATGATTATCCTTTACATATACAAGGGAAAGCAATACAAATACATTTTCAATTGAATTTTACAATTTGTATGTTATTTTTTTACCATACTAGATACATGATTGTATACATCGGAATACAGGCAAATCATATTGATTGTGAAGTGATTTCTGAATATATGAGTAATGCTGAAAACAGTCAAATTCAAACCTCCTTTCAATAGGAGCTACAAATAGTTGCATAGAAGGAGACCAAAAAAACAGCCAGAAACTGGAAAAAACAGGAATGGGAATGTATTTATTTTCATGTGTTTCTTTAGTTTTAGAGCAAATGCAAAATTGCTCACAGGTGTATTTAGTAATAGTTTATTCTGCTTTAACAACATACACATCAGTTATTTAAACTCAATGTTTTAACACAGTCATTTATTATAGACATGCCCTATTTATTTCAAACCTACTTAGAGTCAATCAAATTATCACTTACATACCATGGGGAGTCTCACATGGTTTGCATTATCTTCAGATAACATGTAGAATAATAGTAGACACTCTATTAAACTCAAATAAATAAAGCAAGTCTAGAGGGACTCACAAAAGCTTTCACTCACGATACAATTACATTAAAACATTCTGAATTTAAATGACACTGGTTTTGTCTTTAGTGGATGTTTTATTTGTAAAAGTATGAAGAAGGTGATTTATTTTAAAGCACCATCATGTTTATTTAAAACAAAACAAAACAAAACAAAACAAAACAAAACAAAACTTATTGATTCCAAGTTTCAGATTTCTGGTGTTCTTGGGGTATATTAATTCAACATCAATTCCCATTCTCTGTATGAAAAGAAACAATGGCTTTAATATCTTCATGCACTCATTAAAGCATTTCAATCACTTAATTTGGACAGAATTTGAATCAGAGGAATTTTCACCATGCATTTTATGGTCCTATCTAACATTTTCAAGCAAAAATCATTAAAAAAATCAATCACCCTGCTAAAGTGGACGTTGCCTATAGAAGACCAAGCTGTGACTGAAAAGCACGGGCTGATAAAGTATGTGTTTGCATAAACTCACACCCCTCCATGCATTGTTAGCGGCTATGAATGGACTATTTCTTCAAAAATACAGACTTCTTTTTAATGAGGACCTCTTCACCTCTTACTTTTTCAAACCAAATGACGTTTCTCAAAATAAATGTGCAAACTAGTACCGATCAAATGCATTTTAACAACTTGCTAAAAATTCCCAGAATAATTAAAGAACAGGACCTCTGTCAAAGTATTTTTCCAAGTAAACATTTCTCTTGCAACTGTGTTAAACTCAAATATCTGACATATTGGTGTCTAACCTACATACAAATAGTAATTAGATTTGGTGAGATTTGTGCCTGAAATACTACCAAACACTACTAGAAGGAAACAGCTGGGAAGAATTCAGGAAGTATAAAAAAATCAACATTGATCAGCAATCAGAAGTGTTTTGGGAAAACCTTATACTCTCAGCTTGTGTGTTCTTCTCTGGGTAATTTCACCTCGTTGAGTTCGGAGCAGTGTTTTCAATATATGTTTATTGCTGCAATATTTATTCAGTCTGGAAAAGCACAAACAAAGCAGATAAGACAACAGAGAACCAGGACAAACTCTTTATTGGGTTTGTGAGAGGTAAATTCATTATATATCACTAGTTTAAAAGCAGCTACAGCTGGACTGTGATTTCAAGAGCATTTTTTCAATTTCTTCAAAAGAAGAAGATATACCTTTCATTATCATACATTCCACTTTTCTGGGTTTTTAATAGCAATGTGATACCATAGAAGTTTTGATTAATTAATTAGCATTTTCAAATGTAAATATGTAAATCAACTTTTGTTCCAGATCATTCATTTTCTATGTATTTGCTTACCTTTCATATATAAAGTATATACTAAAATCTAAATGAGAATTGAACTGTATATATGGCAGTGGAAATAATTATATTACCAAAAAAATAGCATGCAATAGTTTCCAGGCTGGACTGGATGTTAAATTGCCTCTATAGCTTGACATAATGGGCACCTGCAATGTTGCCATAACTCTTGAACGTGTTGTTCACGGCACCATCCTGAATCGAAGATGTTGCATGTGTAACTAGTTCACAGCAAACAAGATTATCCTTATTATAAGCTTAACCTTATTAAGCCTTAATCGGCATGTATAGTTAAGGTTTCATTTCCTGCTCGTGAAAGCTGTGCCTAGATGAATGACACAGTGTACATTAATAACACAGATAATGACAAACAGACCTTTTGGCTCAGCAAGCCCTGCCTTTCATCGATCACTCTCGATCCAGTACTTCATGAACAGGAGGGGTGCAGCACACACCGTCTGCTGGTGTATAGGGTTACACTTACGTTTGCATGCAAATAAAATCATTTGAAAGTCAAACTCGGGCATTTAAATGATCTTATTTTACACATTAAAACAAACAAACAAAAAAACCTTCACTTAAATAGGCTGAGGATCATCTCCAAACCTTTCGATGTATAGAATGCAACATAGGCAGATGGTCAGAGATGCTGATTGAGTGTTTGGTTTGCAGCTTGATAATGCTCTCTCTATTACCTGAATAATAATAGAATAATAACCAAAGGTACAGATTCTAATTACAGGAACACAGTCGATACATATCTATCAGCATGTTTAATGGCCTTTTGACAATGATTCATAAAGGTGAAGGTGTGAATAATGTATACCTCCCAGGCATTGAGCCTTATATAGTTAATGTACTGGGCTTCACCAGCTCAGAGCATTCTACACGAAACAGTATAATGACTTTTTAATGTTGTTACACCTTTCTCAGTAGTATTGTACACCTCTCCAGCAATATTTGTGAGTTGTTTATGGATGAATGAATAAGCAGAGGTCTCAAAGACAGAGCAGCTCACTAACGAGGAATGTGCTATACTTAATATTAGTTAATGCTGCCCCACAATGCTGTTGTACATGCTAATGGGGACACAATCCTTCTGCTTTCATCCTACACAACTGATATGCATCAAGCACACTCTCCCACACTATCACTATTTCCATTGTGACTAATGCAGAAAATTAAAGTGCTTGCCTTGCATTTGAACAATGGCAGGCTCTCAAGTCATTGCCTAAAAACTAAGACAAATAAAACCTCTCCAACAAATCTTTGTGTCCTTGTGATAGTTTCTTGGAACACATTTCCTGCAGAATTGTCAGCAGTGTAGGTTAATGAATCAAAAAATTCTATCATTTAATAATAGTTCATAGAATACATTTTATAGAACTCGTTACACATCAATTGATACTCATCACAGAGATCTGGATCTATAGTGCTAAAAGTTAAATGCTTCCTAAAGGAAGATGAATCTGGAATCCTGCCCATATCCTGAGATCAAGGTTAGAGTATACATGTCTGAAAAGTGATAATTAACCCAGATCATAAAGATTTGGCAAAGCCAATCATTATAATTTATTTGTCAAAGGACCAGACATTGGTTTTAAGTTATGGCCTTGTGTAAGTCAACATAAAGTATTGATTTAATTCAAATGTATTAATCTTCTCAAAAGTACATGCAACAATACTTTCCCAACAGATTACTGCAGAATTGTAATAAAATATTCCTAAGCAATCACAGCCAAACAGAGACCTTACGTCATCACCCCCCGTGCAAAAATACTTTTACATTTTCTTGATTAAAAAAAATAATAATAATAATATATATATATATATATATATATATATATATATATATATATATATATGATTGAATTCAAATATGTTTTTCAGAGCACCTCACAATACTTTAGTGATGGCTACTATAGTGTTTGTATTCTAATGTATCATACACGTAATTCAGAGGTGGAACATTTTAACAAATTGTGAACAAGGCAGAGATGGCAGAAAGCAGTTGTGAAGTCATTAACCAGACTGTCAACAAGTTAATGTTGGCTGTAAAATCAAACAGCGGAACTAATTAAAAACAAGTAGAAAATGAATAACGTTGAGCTGATTGATTTGATTTGATTTGATATGCACAAGAAACACATGGAATGGAAGGAGCTTCAAAAAGAAGAAGAAAAACAACTGCTGAAGGAACAGACTCTTTATAGAAGCTTTTAAGCTGCTGTTAAAAACTAAAAACAAAAGGAAGGAGGACAATATAAGTTTGGTTCCACTAATTCAATCAGTAAGAAGAACACAAATCTATATGAAAAAAAAAAAACCTGTTACCAATAAATCTTTCATTCATATGAAGAGCACATGCCATGATTTGGCAAACCCCTGCATTATATATAACATTCACTCTACAGCTGTGTCCGTCACATGCTTGTAATTGTTTGGTTTCATTGTTCACTTCGTGACCCTTCTTTAACATGAGATTCGAACTCCACCACACTCATTTGCAACATCTAAGCTTGTGTTTTGTTCAGGGGTGTGTCCCTGGGGCTCCTGTCTGTCTGACATTGATCTCGACTTCTGGAGTAAGACCAACTCCAAGTGTTTCCATCATATTAAGACAGGGGAAAACTCCCTGAGTGACATCAGACAGCAAAGCACCAAAATATGTCTTTTTGATTGTGAGTGTGATGAAGTCATAGTTTCTACTTTAATTGGAGATAAAGCTTGCATGTTATCAGGATGAAAATAACAATGACAGACACATTTCTTGAGCAGATCTGTGGATGTGAGAACATGTAGTGATGTCTAGCAGTGTCTTCTTCAGATTCTTGAAGCTTGACTTTTACTTGATACAGTTAACTGAGTCCAATTTGCAGTCCTCCATACAGTAAATCACACCCTTATAAATTATTCAGAACACTCTAGAATGTACCATTAGACCAATAAAATATGTATTTATTTTATTTAATTTTGGATCTATTCTATGCACTGTATGTGTGTTTCTGCCCTATTTTGATTAAATACACACAAGCACCATTGTACGGTGCTAACTGTAATGCATTTGGTTGGTAGAGATGTTTTGTGCTATCCATTTAGCTGTCAGTAGGAGTTGGAATGCATTGTCCAGTAAGTGCAGGGTGACATTGCAAGTAAGAAGTGCTCTTCTCTTACAATGAGAGTGAATTTTGAACAGGAAAAAAAAGAAACGAAGACAATACTGAGTACTGGCAACAAATGTCACTGCTTGTGAAAAAAGGAAGGCTTGTGAAAACTGTATTTTGATGCCAAAATAAAAAGTAAACAAAAGACTGCTGAGCAGGAAAGATTGAATACCATTTACACTTGAATCACTAATTTTGTATGAAAATTCTCATTAACTCATGCCTTTAACATCACTATCAATGTGATAGGGTTAGTTACCATAGGATTTGCATTGTCACTGGATGCTTGGGCACAGGAATTTGTTGATAGCAGATATTTAGAAATTCAGTTTCCTGAAGCAAAGGCAATTATCACTGTTCTCAATTTAAACCTGGTGGTTTATTTGAAAGGTATTGTGTATAAATCTGACATATTAGCTTCTCTTTAGCTTTGGAGATGAGTACTATTTTCAAAGTAGATTAATTAAATACATAACCCAAAACATGCAATCTGAAAATCAGTGTATGCTAAAAAACTTAAACATAGTATTAAACAACCAGGACGCAATTTCCATACACATAACATCACTTGTATGCATCAGTGCAGGTGGATAAGCTAGAAAACAGCACAGTAACGTCTATGTGTCTCTTCACAACATATATCAATATTTTTCAGTGGGAGCTCTTTGCGTTGAACACTTAAGTTGAGAAAAGAAAGCATGTTAATATGTATAACTAAACATATAGTGAGGGAAAAAACATTTGCCCAATGACATAGAAATGATCAGTCTATAATTTTAATGATAGGTGTATTTTAACAGTGAGAGACAGAATAACAACAACAAAATCCAGAAAAAAACGAATTTCAAAAAAGTTATAAATTGATTTGCATGTTAATGAGGGAAATAAGTATTTGATCCCCTATCAATCAGCAAGATTTCTGGCTCCCAGGTGTCTTTTATACAGGTAACGAGCTGAGATTAGGAGCTCTCTCTTAAAGGGAGTGCTCCTAATCTCAGCTCGTTACCTGTATAAAAGGCACCTGTCCACAGAAGCAATCAATCAATCAGATTCCAAACTCTCCACCATGGCCAAGACCAAAGAGCTGTCCAAGGATGTCAGGGACAAGATTGTAGACCTACACAAGGCTGGAATGGGCTACAAGACCATCGCCAAGCAGCTTGGTGAGAAGGTGACAACAGTTGGTGCGATTATTCGCAAATGGAAGAAACACAAAATAACTGTCAGTCTCCCTCGGTCTGGGGCTCCATGCAAGATCTCACCTCGTGGAGTTTCAATTAACAAGAGAACGGTGAGGAATCAGCCCAGAACTACACGGGAGGATCTTGTTAACGATCTCAAGGCAGCTGGGACCATAGTCACCAAGAAAACAATTGGCAACACACTACGCCGTGAAGGACTGAAATCCTGCAGCGCCCGCAAGGTCCCCCTGCTCAAGAAAGCACATGTACAGGCCCGTCTGAAGTTTGCCAATGAACATCTGAATGATTCAGAGGAGAACTGGGTGAAAGTGTTGTGGTCAGATGAGACCAAAATCGAGCTCTTTGTCATCAACTCAACTCGTCGTGTTTGGAGGAGGAGGAATGACCCCAAGAACACCATCCCCACTGTCAAACATGGAGGTGGAAACATTATGCTTTGGGGGTGTTTTTCTGCTAAGGGGACAGGACAACTGCACCGCATCAAAGGGACGATGGACGGGGCCATGTACCGTCAAATCTTGGGTGAGAACCTCCTTCCCTCAGCCAGGGCATTGAAAATGGGTCGTGGATGGGTATTCCAGCATGACAATGACCCAAAACACACAGCCAAGGCAACAAAGGAGTGGCTCAAGAAGAAGCACATTAAGGTCCTGGAGTAGCCTAGCCAGTCTCCAGACCTTAATCCCATAGAAAATCTGTGGAGGGAGCTGAAGGTTCGAGTTGCCAAACGTCAGCCTCGAAACCTTAATGACTTGGAGAGGATCTGCAAAGAGGAGTGGGACAAAATCCCTCCTGAGATGTGTGCAAACCTGGTGGCCAACTACAAGAAACGTCTAACCTCTGTGATTGCCAACAAGGGTTTTGCCACCAAGTACTAAGTCGAAGGGGTCAAATACTTATTTCCCTCATTAACATGCAAATCAATTAATAACTTTTTTGAAATGCGTTTTTCTGGATTTTTTTGTTGTTAATCTGTCTCTCACTGTTAAAATACACCTACCATTAAAATGATAGACTGATCATTTATTTGTCAGTGGGCAAACGTACAAAATCAGAAGGGGATCAAATACTTTTTTCCCTCACTGTAATTAAAACTCAATGAGAGGCAATGAGAGGCAATGACAGGGAATATTATCCTCCGTCTCATACACAATTTGCACCATTGCATGTGGAAGAAATTCGGTAGGTTTGGCAAACTCTCTTGCCATAAAAAAATACTTCAGCAATGGTTCCAAACCCTGCTAAGTTTCTGCATTTATATTAATCTGCTTTAATATTATCTCATTTTTATGTTCTGTACAGTAATAAAATGTCTCATTTTGCCCATTATCCCAGCAAAAAGGACCACAATATATACTATACTAGATACACCAGGATGCTTTGTTTTTCAATAACAACTAGATAACTGAAATGTTTGAGGATGACAATTAAAAAATGTCCATCAAAAAACAAAAACAAAGATGGAAATATATAGTTATTAATATAAAAAAAAACAGAAACAAATCTTTACATACATAGTTTTAAGAACAGATTCCCTGCGAATGTGTGATAAATCCTCTGTGAAAGCATTTCACACTGACTCATGTTATTGGTTCCACATAATATTCATTGCACACTAGGCATAATCAATTTCTTGTTATGTCAATGACAATTAATCACCCCTGATTCTTTTTGCCAAATTATTATTCTAACATATGTTCACCAACACTAAACATGTTCTTTTATTCTGAAAGCTGACTAGAATATATAACATTTCTTGTCTTCTATTTTAGATCTTTTTCCTCATTCCCTCAATACTCTGGTGTGAAACTTGTATACCGAAACTATAAAAAATACAAGCATTGCTTTTTGGCAGATTTGTTTTACTAATACTGTACTGGAAGTACCAGCTGATATCAAGATTGTTTTTTGACAGGCGATGGAGTTAGTCAGACTGAAGGATTGTCTCAATGTCTCCAGAGAAAAGAAGCTGACAACTACAAGCAGTTGTGGTTAAATGGGTATGACTATTTAATGTTTTACATTGCATATCTTTGGATTTTAGGCATGTCAGCTGTAAACCTAAGCCAGCTACTTACTTTTAGAAATATTAGTCGTGTTGCCTGTAATCTAGGAGTAAGCACCCTAAGCCTATACTTTTGAATGACATTTTTTTTTCCCTTTTTGGAAGATGATTTGGAAGATGTTCCTTGGCAGACAGGGATGGCAGACTGTATGTCCTTTTAGAGTTCTTCATACAATTTTTAGTTAGTGCTGTATTCCACTCAATGGGACAAAATTGTGATACTTCGTAGTGTTCCTATTCCTAAACACCTTATTATCTATTTTTCTGATTGTTGTGGATACATGTGTTTATACACGTTTGTGTATGAATGTATGTGATACTGGAGATTATTTATCATTGGTTAGGAACTATGAAAGCTTTGTGACTATAGAATTTTACATGAACTCTCATCTCATGCATAGTGAGAGACAAATCTAAGGAAACATTACGCACGAAGAAGAAAGACGAGTTTTTGATTCAGTGACAGAAAGGTCATGTTGAGCCCTGGAAACATTTCCATGGTGGTAAAACGCTTTCACTACCCGAGATACATGAGACTCAAGGGGGAGATTAGAGTTTGGCTGAACTCTGAACCTTCTTGCTGCAGTCAGAGGTTGAACAGGGCTAACATTAAACAGAAGACAACAAGACAAGACAAGCAGAAATCTACAGTTGATGCCTAGGTCTACTCTGAGGATGGATCGGTTATCGAACTTACAGGCAACAATGTCATGCAAAGATCCTCACCAGAAACAATCTTAAACCAGACTGATTGTGGGAGATTATATACTATTTATTTTTGTATTTACCTTTAAGGTTAGTAGAGGCACTGGCCAGCTGGTTAACTGATAAGGAAAACTTTACTGGTTCATATGGATGTAAGAGAGTCTTATTGCCTGTAACCTTTATGTAAACAAAAACCTACATGTGGAAGGATTTAATACACGGATGCCATTTTTAGACTAATGTGGCAGAGGTTTTGAAATGTAGACAAAAAGTTCTGTAATAGCTTGTAGGCGGAACGTATGATCTTGAAGCTTCCGTTCCAAAGGGACTCAAATGGGCGTAGCCTGTCAGCGTGCTTATGTTCATAAAATAACTTGTAACTGTCTGCAATTTTGCATGGTTTATTAGTGCTGTAATCTCCAGACGTGGTTTGAGAATGTCTTTAGACTGTCCATTAGGGAATAGGTTGACAACGAACATGTAATTTATTTAGGCTCCAAGTGACCTTCGAGTTCCAGGAAATTGCTTGCTGTTTCTCTAGCCTTGAGTAGCTTCAGAGTACCAGTCGTTGAGACAAAAGGTGAATGTCCTTCACATGTGGTAGAACCACTTCCTCGAGCAGTCATTTTTGTCTTCAAATTTCCAAATGCCAATAAAAAGATATATCATTAAATATTTGTACTGTACCATATGAATTCCGTAGCAATAACTGAAAATGATCTGAGAATGATTGGTTATGTGCAGTGAATTGTATGAACAAACCAGTGTACGCATTATAAGTATAAAAGCTTACTGATAAAGGGAAGTGAGACTAAAGAGGAAATAAAAGAAAACTGCACTTATATTTAAAATGCAATTCATTTGTTTTGTCCTTTCCTAAAATTAAGACAATATCATGTGGTTTCAAGGGCTAATATTGTTGAAGAAATAACATATACTCCCCGCTGTACTTCCCCACTGTTGCCCATGAAAGATGCATGGTTTGATCCACTGAGTCACTCTCAGAGTGACACCATGGATCACCGGAGTCTGTCGGAGTCCCAGACATTATCCCGTGCCACTCAGTAGCTCACAACAATGCCAAAGCATGATTTGTTCTTTGCTATGAA
Source organism: Amia ocellicauda (assembly GCF_036373705.1). NCBI lineage: Eukaryota > Metazoa > Chordata > Actinopteri > Amiiformes > Amiidae > Amia > Amia ocellicauda. Next base: position 16,294,724 of record NC_089862.1, on the reverse strand, counting down.
AGTAGAAAACATATATACATATGCAATAGCATTATACATACATATAGTTCTATATAAATCATGCTATCTGACAACATATTGCCCTTGGGAACATCAAACAGTTTCATGCAGCAGGCAAGACTCCCATAGTGGTTGCATAATATGTATTTAAATTTTGTGAGAAAAGTATATGTACTGTATTCTAATCAGAAAATTATACACAACAGATGTGCCAGAAGTGAGAAAAAACAAAATTCTATTTATTTCTGTGTAAATTCTGTATGTGGGTGAATAATGAACAGTTTTCAAAAGAGATTACAACTTTCATTGCACTTCTGGGGATGTCTCATGAAAAATTTCTGAAAAGTATAAGCAGAGACACCAATAAAGTTGTCTTGAATCTCCCCTAAAGTATATCAGAACAGAGGTATTTGTTCTTCATAATTTGAATTGTTAAGTAGCGATGTCTATCCACAGGCATTCATACTGAACTGCCCTTTTACTTACATTCCTACAGAGGTTCTTTCCCCAGGCTACATTGCTCAAAACGAAGAAAAGTGAAACTTCATGTGTGGAGCTTGATAAGGGCATTAGGTCATAACCCTGATCATTCTGGACAATCAAAGCAGGGATTTTACATTGTAGACAGAAAATATTTTTCAGAAGGACATAAAAGACCCTCTCATCATTATACAGACATTAATTACGTATCCTGTCAGACTCACACACATTTACATTTAAAATAGAACTAGTCTAAAAGAATGACTCCATAAAAAAAATTAAAAAAAACATGGAACTGACAGATGGTGACCACATTATTATAAATGCCTCTCCTGGGGTAAATATACTATGCATGAAACTGTATTTTTGTTTTTAAATCAAAATTAATATCCATCGCCAGAAAAAACAAACATACAAAAAACAAACATAAAGGGCAAACAGCATTGTTCTTATCTGTCCCAGGCTTTCACCAGGGGCTAAAGAGATGGTATTAATCGTGAAAAGAGACATCCATATTTGATCAGGAACATTTTTTTTTTTTTTTTTTTCCTTTCCGATTTCTAGAAAAGGTTGTGTAGTTCCTAATCAGCAGTTCAACATGTGGTTTGTGTTCAGATCATGTCTGTATGATTTGTTCCGGATAGGTTGTCAGTAACTGTCCGGCTGTACAGGAAGCTGAGAACATGGTGAAGCAACAGACACCTGATGAGAAACATCAGCTTTAGAAATGTGGCAGCAGGGTTCAGATCTATGCCAGGTCACATATGTCTGGGTAATGACAAACTAGGCCAAGAAGAAGGAGAAAGATGGTTTCTTCTACCTTGGGAGTGAACTTGACTGAAGGAGGCCTCTCTTACAGCTATAGGCCATCACTGAGGCTGACATCTGTGGGCAGCTCAGTCGATCTACATCCAGCTGGTGATAATTGTCCACTTGGTTTTCAGAACAATGCCTTTGGGAAGGTATGGTTATTTAGTGGGGCATGTTTGGTGTTGATCATGAAAGAAGCATGCAAAAGGCTGTTGTTGCTGCACTACATATTGTAGCAGGTTGGGGGGCCGGTCACAAAATGGGCTAGTATGTAGGCGGGGTCTGGTCTAGAAACTGGTCACAGTAGGGAGTAGGTCAAAGTCACAGTAGGGAGGCAGGCAAAGGGCACAAAACAGGCTCGCTCCGGGTTTATTGCATCCCTCAATGGCAGGCACAGTGTCAAAACAAGCAAAACAAAACCTAGCCGTGTTCAAGCACTAACTGAACTTAAACAGTCCCTAAATAACAAACAAACCACCAATAATAACAACAATAACACTAACTGCCAGGCAGACTGAAGTACAAAGGAATAAGGCAGGTTTGTAATCAAAGTTCATAATCCAAGTTTGTTACCGGTGGGAGGTTGTCAGACAGTCCAGGGTTCAAGAGGGAGAATGGTCCAGGTACATGAAAAGGGTCTCAAGTCAGTGAATCTGTCAACTTTCAACTTCACCCTTCTTTCTCCTGCTCTTCCATTCTCTCATGCCCTTCTCTCTCCATCTTCTTCTCGCCCTCCTGTGCACCTTGCTAGCCCCCCAGCCAAGCATGCACACAGTGGTTAGTTTCCTGCTTCCTTTTATAGAGGAAGTGGTGGGCGGTGCTCTGGCCATCAGGAGCCCTGCTGGCTTCTGGGGTTTGGAGTCTTGGAGGAGAGGTTTTGTAGTCTCCTCCACTGAAAGACCCGCCCTAACCCCAGCCTTGCCTCTCACACTGCCACAATATTCAGAGGTACGAGACAGAACTATACTTAGGCATCTCTGAAGTAGTAGCAACTTTGCAGGACCTGCATCACTTCAGAGGTTTGTGGGATTGAATGATGGTGTAGAAACAAATAAATGAAGAATGTTCAAGAAAGCTGTTGCTCCAGAACTTTGTCCATTACAGTATGTGCAGTGGTGATAAAAACTGTTGGGACCCTCCTATCCCTTGAAGTACAAATGCTCCAATTAATGATTAATAAATGTGGACATTGCAATTATATCGAGTGATACAGTTAGGTCCATAAATATTTGGACAGTGACACAATTGTCATCATTTTGGCTCTGTATGCCACCACAATGGATTTGAAAGGAAACAGAAAATGGGTGTTTTGCCTTCAGTTTTGCCTCAAAACAAACCAATCAGAGAGATAGCAAAAACATTAGGTTTGGCCAAATCAACTATTTGGTACATTCTTAAAAAGAAAGAATGCACTGGTGAGCTCAGGAACACCAAAAGGCCCGGAAGACCACAGAAAACAACTGTACTGGATCACAGAAGAATTCTTTCCCTGGTGAAGAAAAACCCCTTCACAACAGTTGGCCAGATCAAGGTAGGCATATCTGTATCAAAGTCCACAATGAAGAGAAGACTTCACCAGAGTAAATACAGAGGGTTTACCACAAGATGTGAACAGGAAACAGGAAGACCAGATTAGAGTTTGCCAAAAACATCTAAAGAACCTGTACAGTTCTGGAACAACATCCTATGGACAGATGAGACAAAGATCAACTTGTACCAGAAGGGTATGGAGAACAGAAGGAACTGCTCATGATCTGAAGCACACCACCTCATCTGTGCAGCATGTTATGGCATGGGCATGTATGGCTGCCAAGGGAACTGGTTCCCTTGTATTTATTGATGACGTGACTGCTGACAAAAGCAGCAGGATTAATTCTGAAGTGTTTAGGGCTATATTATCTGCTCAGATTCAGCCAAATGCTTCAAAACTCATTGGACGGCGCTTCACAGTGCAGATGAACAATGACCTGAAGCATACTGCGAAAGCAACACAAGACTTTTTTAAGGCAAAGAAGTGGAAAGTTCTGCAATGGCCAAGTCAATCACCTGAGCTGAATCCAACTGAGCAGCATTTCACTTGCTGAAGGCAAAACTGAAGGCAAAACTCCCCAAGAACAAGCAGGAACTAAAGACAGCCGCAGTGCAGGCCTGGCAGAGCATCACCAGGGAAGAAACCCAGCATCTGGTGATGTCTATGGGTTCAGACTTCAGGCAGTCATTGACTGCAAAGGATTTGCAACCAAATATGGAAACTCACAATTTAATTCATGATTATGTTAGTTTGTCCAACTACTTTTGAGCCCCTAAAATTGGGGGGACCACATATAAAAATGGGTGTAATTCCTACACCGTTCACCAAATTTGCATGTAACTACCCTCAAATTAAAGATGAAAGTCTACACTTAAAGCACATCTTGATTGTTTCCTTTCAAATCCATTGTGGTGGCATACAGAGTCAAAATTATGACAATTGTGTCACTGTCCAAATATGTATGGACCTAACTGTATATGATAGTAAATCACAATAATTATTTTGTGATTAATGTTGGCATTGGACAGTGTATAAAGAGCATAATATCCAGTTAAAGGTGGTATAGGTGCATTTGAATATTCCTAATTGTATTTCACAGCTCTTATATTAAATCTCACATTGAACTGTTAACCTGCCTAACAGCTGTGTTTCTGGTGCAATTAAAACACTGGATATTTATGTGAAGACAGATGTTCCTACCCAAGGACTGTCTGCCCTTCAGGTCTAATCACCAGAAATAAAATGCAACACCACGATGAAGAACCATAACTATTTCCAATCATTAGTATGAGACATGAAACATAAAAAATAGCTAAAACTAAACTAGATAAGGGAACTTGATTTATTGTGTCACAATGAGAGGAGAAAACATTTGCAAGTTTTTGATTACAGTGAGGAAAAAAACCAACACATTTGTTTTAAAATACTGTTACAAGTAAAAACTGAATAAAAAGACCAAATGTATTGTTATGGGCTACTCCAGTATCTTACTTTATTTTACAACTAACCAAATAATCCTGTGTTGTGTGCAATAGTGAACTAGTACCTGCAGGTCTGAACCTGAAACACTATACTAGAAAATGCCTACAGAACATTTCAAACTAAGCAAGTAAATGTGCTAAAATATTGGCAAAATGTCCATTCAAATGCTATGTTGAAATTAAAATGTTTAATTGAAATGCTTTGTTTTCACACAAAATTAAAAGTTGATAATACTAATTATTGTGAAGTTGTGGGTGTATATTCAGGTTGTTTAGGTAGACATAATATTCAATTAACAACTTTTGTCATGCAGAACGCATGCTTTCACATAAATGCCATCTTCATCATTTTACAAGGGAACTAAACCAGTATTGCAAGACCAGAGGACCTTCAGATGAACAGGCTTTCAGTCCTTACTCAGGTTTGCAAGACTGCGGCAAGAGTTTATGAATGGAGGTTTTTTTTTTTTTTTTTTTGGCAACCCAAAGTCAGCATGTTTTCACGTGCAGACCAATACAGATCCACATGGTGTCACATGTGACATGTAGACTATTATTATTATGATTATTATCATTAACATCAACAACAACAACAACAGTAGAAATATACAATACATCATCAACCGTAAAGAAAAAACTGCCTTGAACACTCACTCTATAGAGGGAGAGAGCTGGACAGGATTGTACATATGAACGTGCAGTGTTTGGCATGCAATATGCATGTTTAATTTCCATATCTGTAGACTTACTAGTAATTCATACTGTCTGTCTAATACACAGTATTGCTGCAGCTAATACAACACCGACCCGTACTGTGCAGGCATCTTCTTACGCTCCTTGAACTTTGGACCAATCAGAGCGCCGCTCCGCTCTCGCTGCTCCGGGAACAATATGGAAGTTGCTTCTGGGCCGTGGGCTGCGGTGTAGCCGAGCACAGGCTCCCGCACACTTCACACACGCACCTATCATGAGAATAGACTGATCATTTTCTCACAGGACTTGTTTTTGTAATGCAATGAAAATGCTTGGTATGTACGTGCCAGACAGATTTTTCCTGAAGTCTTCCAAAGTCCAAGATGGGATCGGTCTGTACACCGCAAGAAGAGTGAAAAAGGTTTGTTTATTTGGGCTGAGCGGCTCAGATCATACATTAAAAAAAAAAAAAAAAGTCGTGTTTGCCAGCGATTACAGTTCATGTCCAATGCGACAGTACAGGCAGATCAGTAGCTTGTTTTATCTTGCGGACGGTGTAGTGGCTGTGCTTGCAGTGCCACGTATCTACTGTACAGCTGCCTTGTGTTGCAGTCCTTGCACAGTGTAAACTTTCAAGGGCTTTGCATGCAATTCAGTCGTGTGAAAGGCACTATAAATGGATTCATTACATATGCAATTGTACAGCCTCATCTCCCCACTCCCATTTTCAGAGTATGATCACCCGTTAGGACAGTAGGACAGTGCTAGTGAATAGGTGCTTGCATGGCAGATTGTCCAGGGAGCTTGGACTGAAATCATCTGCTCTTACAATTTTTAGTGTATTGCTTTTCTATTTAGAGCATCCCATTGTATGCACTTTCTTTAATTCTTTCTTATATAATGACATATGTATTAGGCAGATTCACCCATACACATGTCAGTATTATAGTGACATTCTCTAATGCGCCCTCATTTTAATCATTTCTTTGATGTGAATGGTATTTTGCTACATGAAATGTCTTGTGAGAAAAATGCTGTATTGGAAAGTTTCTCATATTCTACTTACCAATAATTTTAAAGGATTACTACACATTGCTTTTAGTAAATAGAAAACAAAAATAATTGACTGATGTCATGGGATATGTCAGAGGTTGCTTGAAACAACATTCCCTAGCTGTGACATATGGTGTATAGGATCATATTTTTCTTCCCCCAGTGAGCATTTCTCTTATGTTCTTTCTCAGGGGGAGAAATTTGGCCCTTTTGCAGGTGAGAAGAAAATGCCCAACGAGCTGGATGAAAGCACTGATCCCAGATTAATGTGGGAGGTATGTAATTATGTTTTCAGAGTCAATTAAACACATGGGCACAAGTCATGCTGTCCTGCCACACACCTGAACACAAAGGAACAGGGGTTTCCACAGAAATTAAGTTGTCACAAAGTTGTCATAAAGGTGCTAAAACAATCCCACACAAACCAAGGCCGGTTAATAAAGCAGAGAGAAGTTCTCATGCTGTAGGTATTGAAAGCATATTCCACCACTCGAGTTCATACACTGTCTTGTCAGAAAGATGACTGTGTAATCCTTATCAAAACATGATTGAGGCAGGGCTTCCCCTTAATGAACTCATTAAAGACACACTGATGTACAGCATAACAAGCATTGCACTTCTGCAACCGACCTGTCTAGGGATAGACACAGAAAAAAGACCAGTCAGTCACTTTCCACAAAGTGAAATTCATAGCATTTTAAATACAATGTTCAAGAAAACACTGTAATAATATGCATGCCAAAAGGATATTTCTTGTGTGTCTATTTCTATAAATAGTATCACATTTCCATACAATATCTAAAAACACCAATACATTTTAAAAACAAATAACTTATTTTAGATATTGATATTATATTTCTTCTAATATAATTTCCCTTTCTGAAATAAGTGATATCTTTAATTTATATGTTTATATATTACCATGAGCCTATATTGATCCACTGCTGGATGAAGGCCTCTCCAAGATGTTTTGCTTCGATTTACAGCTTCTCATTTCCATGTCACGCCTGCAAAGTGTATGATTTCATCTTTGCCATCTTTTATGTGCTCATCTCTTGGTATCCATTCTATAGCTTCCATTGTCCATCCTTGATCTGTTCTTCTTGAAATACGGCCCATTGCCTTTTTAACATTTTCACTCTTTCAATTATGCCACATATTTTGGTTTGTTCTCGGATCCATTCATTTATTTTTCTATCTCTTAATATATATTGATATCTATATATCTATATATACACACACGTATATCATATTTGAATGGTCAATAATGTGTACTTATTTATTATGAATTGTATTTTATTTTTAAATGTACTGTTCACAAACTGTTTTGGTTTACCAGTAGATATCATTCTGAATTATGTATTATGAAGATCAAGAGAAAATAAAATACAACCAACAGCCTCTGATATGAAGGATTTCATTTTTTAACCCTCCCCTGCTTACTCATCCTCACAGTCTCATATAAACATTGTTTGTTTTGTAGGTTCGTGGGAATAAAGGAGACGTGCTCTATGTTCTGGATGCTAGTAATCCACGGCATGCTAACTGGCTGCGCTTTGTCCATCAGGCGCCATCACAGGAGCAAAAAAATCTGGCTGCTATCCAGGTAAGGCTGTCTGCTGTTAGATAACACCTTTCGTGCTATCTCTGAAACAGAGTGTTTGTAGATATTTTGTTTTGTCTGCCCTACCTGTCTGTGAAGTTTTCCTTTTTAGTTAGTGCTGGGAAATTTAGACTCAAAAGTGAAGCTTACAGCATGAATTTACTTTGCTGCTAAGACATGTACCGGGGTTGACATTAAGAATGTTCTCAGTATTAAAATCAACAACACTGTTGTAACTTGTCATTGTAACTTTCTGAGTACAGTCTGTTTACAGTGGAAGGATAATTATTGTGAAGTCGTGGGTGTATATTAAGGTTATAGTTTAATTATATGGTGTTAGAGGTAGACAATCTTCAATTATTAACATTCAAAAAGAGATGTATAGACATATACACCAATTAAATGGTAATGACTTATCTTTTAAGTATGGTATAATGTCAATAATGACCAAATGTGACTGGCATAATAAGGCAAAATGACTGGAGTCCAACCTCTGTGTATCTTGATGACAGAAAGATGATACTCATGAATGCAAAGAAAGAAATGCAGTTTTAAATTTTAAACGTAGCTTTCATCAAAGAATCTTGCAAGACTCCTTCTCATAAAAACAAAAACACAGATGCCTACATAAATATTGAACACACTAAGAAAGAAACATGTTATGTATTAAATGTCAGTCCTGTGTGTAATATAGTATATACACAAAAAGTGATTAAATAGGTTTAAAATAAATGATCGGCACAACATTTTAAAGTTCCCCTACCATTTTAAGTTTCACAGTCATATTTACAGAGAGAAGAACAGACAAATTAATATATCATGACCCGAGGTTTCCAGACTCCAGTTCAGTCTTTAATTTACATTCACAACGAAATGCTTTGTTTCCCACATTGCATTCGTAGGTATACAGACATATAGTATATAGACATTCATTTGGGCCATTTCAGACTTTCAGACATGTATATAATGTATATAATCCTTGGTATTCTGTGATTGACAAATGTAAGGGACTGAGACTGGCCTTGCATTTTTATTAAGAATAGATAACTTGATATCACAACTACAAACTGCTGTGATTTTATACAGGATTAATACCTGGTTTTCAATCTTTCTTTCTGTGGTCCAGTTACAAATAATTTTAACATTTTGTAAACTGTATCATGTTGTTACGCTGAAGATGTGCAGTCGAATGAGGACAAGTATTTGATGCTAAACAAAATCCTTTTTTCTCTCATTTAACATCTTGATTTTTTATTTAAAAAAGTTTATTTCATGTTTATGTTTTGAACACATTCAGTGTCTTCAGGTCCTAACCCCCTGATCTGAGATTAGTAATCTGACGCAATGCTGCTCTTTGCTAGATCAAGAAACAAAGAGTGGATTAATATAGTTTGAGAGGTTAATGGGAGAAGAGGTATTTTCTCTGAACTTTAAAAGGCCATGCTTTAGATATGTTACAGTGAAAGATTAGTGATGAAGACCAAGCGGATACTTTAATACATAAAGCTAGAACAGGCTATCTCTGTTGAACAGGCAAGTAAAGGGGAAAATGTAAGGGACGAGGGAAAGACAACTTTGTATAAGCTGCTTATTTCATTTATATACTGTCAGCTGCACATGTGAAGAATTGCAGTCTGCTCATGGTCTCTTTAATAGCTACTATTATTCTTTCAAAGCAGTGGGATTAACTTGTTATGCAATGAGGAAGCCATATCGAGAACATATTGAGAAGTGATACTGAGGCTATGATGAAGATTGCATTAGCCTGTGTCTGTGTTGTATTAATTTTTCAGCACAGATTAATTTGCCTCTCAAGGTCAACCAGTAAGTTAAAGAAAGTATTCAAGGAACTGTTATGAACTTCTTGATTTGCCTAAACATTCATAATTTCCATATCAACATAGATTTGTAAAATATTTATATATATATATATATATATATATATATATATATATATATATATATATATATATATATATGTTACTGAGCTTCAGTCTGGGGGAAGGATGCAACATGAGACTCAAGGTGTAAATACAGTCTGTCTGTTCATTTAATTTTTTTATTCAATTTATTTTTGCTAAAGGAACCAGTCAAACAGCTCGAAATAAAATGGCAGCAGCCACAAACTACAAATCAAAACAAACAAAACATAAATCAACCCATTTCATTACAACACACCCATAACTAAGTGTAAACACGGAAAACTTACCATTTCAGAAATGGATGAATGGAATAATATGCAGCACAATCAAATCTGCTTTTGAGCTGGACAAAACTATCATTATTTCTTATCGGTCTGAAAAAATTTATAATTTATTTGACGTGATTTCTGTTTTTTGAATGAGAACATTTCAAAATGCTTTAGTTATATTACAACACAAAAGCACAGATACTGTATTGTTGCCTAGAAAATGACTATATTTTAAATCCTCTAATTTTATATTTGGGGAATCTTGGCTAACAAGGATGATACTTGAAACTAATAGTCTTTTTAATATTTTCAATGAATTTATGGATACGTTCTTCTCAAGAAGTTTATTGGGCCTGAATTTATAGTGATTTCCATGTTGTTAATGCTGTTATCTTAGAAATGGACCTGATATGTAGGTTATATTATCAGTGGACTTTTTACCCATCAAAATGGTTTGGTGGTCAATTAATAAACAACAAAATAACAAAAACCTTACCTAGATTTCCCACAATAAAATGGTTTGAGAAAATTAATACCTCAGAAATAGCCAATGTGTAAAATGTTCATGTTTATTTTGTCTCATGTTTAGAACTGAATACCTAGAACTGTCTTTCTTTATTCTGTATAGTCAGATCCTTAATTTGCTGTACTGTACTGCATTTGGGTGTCAGTTTAATACATTTATTTCTGGTAGTAAAATTATTCTGGTAGCTTCTGATATTATTTATTATAAACCAAATAAAATGTAATGAATGTATGGCAGACAGAGTTCTCTAACAGGTAGGCTTCAAAACAAACAGTCTTATCCACAAAGTTTTTAAATACAAGCTAGGATTTAGAACCATTGTTTAGAAAGTTTTCTTTGCGGTTTCATTGGTTTTATTGTGGCAAAGATTTTAATCTTTTTAATTCCTAATATAAGTATGTAATTCATCTTTTGTATTTGAATTACCTTTTTAAAGTTCAAGATCAAAATAACTTCCTACCCTTTTATGTTTTGTTTTTTTATAAATGGTTATGTTCATTTTACATCATATAATCTAAGAGATGACACACTGTCTAGTTGAGAGAAGACGTTAATCTTGTCCTTGTGCAAAATTAATCTAAGAATCTTCTCTTGGCAATTTAAAAATACAAATGCTTAGTTTAATAAACTGCAATTGCAACTTTAATTAACTCTACAGAATGATAATCAGATAAGTCTGTAGATTTATGAGAGAATTTCCAAGCCCTTATAATTAAACGTTTTGCCTTTTCATACACAATTTATTTATTTATTTAAGTATATTATATGATAAATGTGCTTAAACCTTTTACATATTACCCAACTAATAAGAAACACACATTGTGGTCTGATTCACTTTTCATAAAATTTTGAAGAAAGCACTTTCATTTAACATACATTGACAATTGTTTAACATATAAGCATATATATAAAATAAATGGGTGTAATTATACAGCGATCAGCCATAACATTATAACCACCTGCCTAATATTGTGTAGGTTCCCCTTTTGCTGCCAAAACAGCCCTGACCCGTCGAGGCATGGACTCCACTAGACCTCTGAAGGTGTGCTGTGGTATCTGGCACCAAGACGTTAGCAGCAGATCCTTTAAGTCCTGTAAGTTGCGAGGTGGGACCTCCATGGATCGGACTTGTTTGTCCAGCACATCCCACAGATGCTCGATTGGATTGAGATCTGGGGAATTTGGAGGCCAAGTCAACACCTTGAACTCGTGATTCATCGGACCAGGCCACCTTCTTCCATTGCTCCGTGGTCCAGTTCTGATGCTCACGTGCCCATTGTAGGCGCTTTCGGCAGTGGACAGGGGTCAGCATGGGCACCCTGACTGGTCTGCGGCTACGCAGCCCCATACGCAACAAACTGCGATGCACTGTGTGTTCTGACACCTTTCTATCAGAACCAGCATTCACTTTTTCAGCAATTTGAGCTACAGTAGCTCGTCTGTTGGATCGGACCACACGGGCCAGCCTTCGCTCCCCACGTGCATCAATGAGCCTTGGCCGCCCATGACCCTGTCGCCGGTTCACCGCTTTTCCTTCCTTGGACCACTTTTGATAGGTACTGACCACTGCAGACCGGGAACACCCCACAAGAGCTGCAGTTTTGGAGATGCTCTGACCCAGTCGTCTAGCCATCACAATTTGGCCCTTGTCAAAGTCGCTCAGATCCTTACGCTTGCCCATTTTTCCTGCTTCTAACACATCAACTTTGAGGACAAAATGTTCACTTGCTGCCTAATATATCTCACCCACTGACAGGTGCCATGATTACGAGATTATCAGTGTTATTCACTTCACCTGTCAGTGGTCATAATGTTATGGCTGATCGGTGTAATCATGTATGTGAACATGTACTGTTAGGAAAGCTGCAGTAATTGTGTGATTCAATAAAGTAAAGACAGTTAAGGAGAGTAGGTATCATACTCTTTATTGGCTCCATACAAATCAATGACTTGACCAGGATTATGTTTATGTAGGCTCCACTGCTGTAAAGAAATAATTGCAAGGATGCCTTCTTATTACAGGAGTTGGGAAACCAAAGCCCAGCCTGCTATACAGAGATGTGTATGCAATGTACATTCACAGAAACAAAACAAGTCTAGAGAGGCAATCAGTATGTATCCCAAAAAAACATCCAGTCGCAGTCACCACTTGTGTGTCAGTCAAATTTGACAACCTGTTTACAACAGTCTCCTTTTTCCTTGTGTTATTTTGAACAATATAAAAGCTGGAGTCACCTAAGCCTTGAGGGGTATTCTTATTTTAACTTATAAGAACCTCATGCTTTTAGATTCAGAACATATTTTTTATGAATTTAGCAAAATAACGGGCGAAATAGACTAAAACTTGAACAACTGCATGACTCATGACAGTCAATCAGATATCCCCTGAGAAACAGCACTGCAGCCCATTAGCTCACTAAAGCACTTCTAGTTTTATGATATATCCTGTTATTGAGTACATAGTAGTAAACTTAACAGCTGATTGCCTGGGCTGTGTTGCCTACTCAGATGATGTGCCTGGAATCTTTTCAAATGCAATAGGTATACTTCATCAATGAATTAATGAATACTATGAACTCTGTTTTATAACAGGATGGAGAAAATATATTCTACTTGGCTGTAGATGACATTGACACAGACACAGAGCTTCTGATTGGTTACTTGGACAGTGATATGGAAGAAGAGGAGGAGGAGGAGGAACCCGTGAAAGACGACGACGAGAACAGCAAGGAGGCAAAGCATCTTGGTGAGTTGTATGATGTGATCTCGTTATGGTCATTAAGCATGAACCAGAACTATAGTAAAAGGGGAAAATCAGAAACATGCAGTACTATAATGGTAAATAATGTAATTATTATATTAACCTTAGAAATGCAATCATATGTCCAATATATCCAATTTTTGTTCCTAAAACTATATAGAAATAACACTAATCCAAGGATATGCATTGATTAGTACTTTCATCCACGTTAAGTTAGTAATTAATGAGTTTTCATGAGCCATGTTTCCTTTAATGCATAGGTATCTAGTTAATTAAGACCCAAGACCATGATGAAACAACCAGAAACTACCTTTCATTTTACAACACTTTTTTGTCTTTTGTCGTTTCCTCCTGAAACAGAAACAGTTCAACTTTCAACTTACACATTTTCTGTTCACACTCTAGTTTTCTTGAGAATACATTTATATCTGAATTTTCTTTGATCTATCTCCTGGCCAGGGAAGGAAACTTTGAACTAGCAATTGCAAATATTTTATGGCTTTGATATTTTGTTGTGTTTATAAGTAAGTGTAACATATTCAAGTCCTGTTTGATACCTTACCATAAATATAAGCCTCAGGTTTCTGCATTCTGTTTTAAAGCTGTTTACTATTAAGTCTGTTACTCAGACGTTTTAACCACTGAATTACATCTTTCTGGTGCATACTTTGACCCTTTTATGTGACAAAAATGTGTCTGAATTAAAAACTGATGTGGCATTCAGTCAAAGCCTAGGTGTCTCCAGCACCAAATATGTGCTTCTCTGACTCAACATTATTCACTTCCTTCTGTTATGCTTCCCACCACTTTTTGCTCATTAAACCTTTTAAAGCAGTAACATACTGAAAGGTTTCATACATTGTCTACCATTACATATTTATTTGTAAACAGCACTATTATCCAATTATCATTCATATTCAAAATGGCAAATGTATACTGTATACATTTACTGAATCAACAAATACACAGGCATGACGAGAATTATGTCAGAAGTTCCAGAACTAGTTCCAGTTGGGAATTTTCCTATTTAGATGCTTTTAAAAATCCTCCAGTCTTCCAGCTAACTTTCATGAAATATTTATCTTAGGCTCATATTCAGTACATTACTTTTTCGAATCAAACGGAGGTAATACAGTGTTTTAGGTTGAGCTCTGATAGGCTGAATGGACACTGTGGTTTCCCAGACTTGGTGAGGAAAGAGGACCACCCCTGCCCCCTCTGTGAGAACAGCTTCCCCAGCCAGGAGATTCTCGCCGCCCACCTGCAGACCCTTCACCAGAAGCCCAGCGAAGACAAAGAATTCAAGTGCAGGAACTGTGGGAAGAAGTTTCCGGTTAAACAGGCTTTACAGAGACAGTAAGCCTTGTTTATATTTTTTTATGCAGCTGCAAATGTATATTCCTTAATGAAGATATAGCATGCTGATAATAATGTGGTGATGGTGGTAAACACAAATCTTTTAAATGATGCACTTGGTAGATATTTGTTGACACTTTCAATGCCAGATAAATTCATCAGGTACAGTCATGGGAACGTGTGGTATCCTAATCTTATGGTGGCAAATGGTTAGATTTTCTTTTAATATATCACCTCAGTAGTTCATGAAAACAAACACTGTTCAGATGTACTATTTAAATTACTATTATTATGAAATTTAGGATTGAAAATGTCAATTAATTATATATTCTTTATACTAAACATATTACTTTTCAATACTTTACTATACAACAAATATCTACAAATTGAAGAGGGGAGAGTCATGTGTATTATAGTCATATGCTATCAGTTTCATGCTCGTGTTTTACATGTGTTTATTTGACATGTTACCTGAACAGGAACTAGGTGTCTGGGTGTTTTGCATGGTTGGTTCCTGGTTCCAGATTTTCTTCCTAGTGCTGACCTCTAGTATTTGTTTGATTTTCTTTGGTTATAGCAGCACTAATGGTGACCATCCTGTTTTCTTTCTGGTTGCTTCTAAACCTGCAGGCTTTTTCGTTAAATTGGGCGCACACCAATTCTGGCCTGTGCTGGTTGTGAGTTTCTTTGAAGGAGATGATAATCCATGAGTTTCACTATCCTAGTGTGAAGGGTTCTGATTGATTGATGTGCTGAAAGTGATAAACCTCCTCAGGTGAAATGCCATTGTGAAATCTTATTTTCCAAAGGAAGTATTGAATGAAGTCTGAGGGACGATTGTAAGCACGTATCCAATAATAACATCTGTTACAATTGAACTGTATAACTGTGAATCTGGTCTCCAATGTAAAAATTACACTTAGATACAGTTTAATTTGAAACCTTTAATAAGTTCAGAATGTATTGAGGTGGTATTTATTTTGAAATTTGATTCTTTCATCTATTCTTTAAATCCTAGCAAGAAAAACTTCTACACTGTATCATTCATCGTTGCAGTTACAGAATTCGCAAGAAAAACCCCACAAAAAAGTAAAGCAAATCAATGTGTACCTGACCCAGTATTTTGTGTCTTTCTAGTGTTCTTCATTGCACAGAAAATGTCAGTCCAGGAGACACCTCGAGAACACACCAGTGCTCCCTGTGCAGTAGCACCTTCAGCTCTGAGTCAAGGTTTATCTGAGACGCTTTCTTGGGCTGCCTGTTGATTTGCATGCCTGCTTTCCAGCCTAACTGCCTGCCTCCTAGCTAATGCCAGCATCTTCTAAAAACCCCTTCTCTCAGTTTGACAAGGCATGAGGGTGACTATTCTATAGAGCATACGTTTCTTTTTTTCATTTTTCACTTTACTTCTCAAGGATTAATCCGTTTGTTTCGCTCTTTCATGGTGGTCTCTGTTGGTTGTTTTTATAGTTTCGAGCAACACAAGGATGCGTGTAAAGGTGACGCCAGGTTTATTTGTAAAGCAGAAAGCTGTGGAAAGAGATTCAAGAGTAAAGATGCCTTGAAGAAACATAAAGGAAATGTTCATACAGGTAAAAGTATAAAAAAACTTTTTTATTTATTTTCACTATAGGTCACATTTGTGTTATTGTTACATTTTCTATAGTGATTTGTGAGACCACAAATGGCTAGACCAATACAAAACACTTATGTCTCCCGTGAATGTGCCATGCAGAGCATTAATTGCTTGTTCCTAATTCGCAACTTTCAGTTCGCCCATCCAAACAACACCTATCTATCCAGCAAAAGGGGGTAAAGCAATGCATCATTTGAAGTAGGCAGGAAAATGGGAAGGCAAGAAAAACACCTTGTCCAATCAACAGATTTTGAATATTTTAGAGGATGTGGAACCCCGCGAAAAACAAGCGATAAGCAGAAAGATAAACTACTTTCTCTGCATTACACTTCTTTTTATTTATATCCCCTCATCCCCTATACATTTTTGCATGCCCGCAACCCCTGTAGTGATCCGCAGTTATCCCGCACCCCTATCATTAAGCTGTTGTCGATCGGGGCTTGGGGGGGTTGCTGGCAAGTTGTCGAGCGGGGGTTTATGAACACACTGTTTAATAAATAAATAAGCCATGTCTCACACCCCCTGAGAGCACATCTCGCACCCCCTGGTTAAGAACCCCTGACTTAAACTTTCACAGCACGATGTGTTTGATTTGGTCTAACCCTAAGCTGTGTAAGGAAAGTGGTCAGTAATGCTTTTTATGTCACTCTTCTTTATGAAGAGAAATAAAGATAATTTGTATCCCTTTTAAAGTAGCTTTATATACAAGCAAAACATTAACATTTGAATTATTGCACATTAGACTCCTTTTCAAGTTTTTAGCTCCCCACACACAAAAGCACATGATTTGCTGTATTTTTGGAAACAAATAAAATAAGCAAATTGAAACGTGATTTAGACATGTTCAATTCGAAATATTTTCATTAGCTGTGTGTTTTTCACTCTTCTTTTACTCCCTTAATTTCTTCCTTGCTCTTATGTTAAAAATATATTGCAATATCTGCCCATCCCAAATAACCACCATTTGATTTGATATTAAACAATGAAAATGCATTTTCTGTCTATAATAGTTAACAGTTTAAGGGCATGCAACAGAAGGTTAAGCTTATTCTGAGGGGGAAATATGCATATCATTATATCATGGAGGATGACAGTAGCTTATGACCTTGATTAATTGAATGTCATTCTTTAATTAGTACAGTAGAAAATAGCCCCCCTTCCCCAACACCTATTTCTAATGCTGGACTATTGCAGTATTAATATTTAAAATCCACTATAGCATAAAAGTTGTTCAATTCCATTGCCTCTTTATTTCAGTTTCAGTTCACCTTTTACCTGTTACTGATGTCTTTGCAACACTATGATGTGTTTTTGTTCTGGTTTTCTAGGTTTAGATTTTGTTTTGGGATAATAGAAGTTAAATAGGTGCTTCATTCACTTTGACAATTGTAAACTGTTAGGAATTCTGCATGTATAAGTATGTATAGTATTTTATTGATGTTACAAAATTACATTGTATCATCTTAGGTTTAGAGCTAAGTGTGTAAAACATCAGTGATATTCTAAAGTATGTTTAATGATGACACAATATAAAACGAATCTCAATGTCTTAACCTTCTGGTAGAAGCGCCCTGGTCCAGATGTTTGGCTTTGATAGTGTAGCCACATGAAGCCCTGGTTGGTGGCTCCTTATCACTATCAGTCTTGTAGCCCGTTACTTTAACACTGCAGATCAGAAAGGCTTTGCTGCAAGTCATCCCATTAGACCAAAAGACATTTAATACATAGGCTGCAAAGGGTAGCTGGGTTACCACACATTTAGCAGGAGGCCTGCCCCCAGATAATTCAGCTTGATACCATGTTATAGAGAGGTCTAATTACACTTCATTATTGTAAGCAATGGCTAAGAGAAAATTTGGCAAGTTAACAAAGGAAAATGCAGTAGAAACAGACAAAAACAAACGCCGTGTGATTAGTGAAGCTTATTTTCTAGTTGTGTGAGTTGTTACTAAGAAACTACAACAATACATCGCTCTTATCTTTTAAGTTACCCGTATTATTGCTATGGATAATTTGATGTTTATTTGTATGTAAAGCTTGATATTTACCATGCCTGTTAAGCGTGCTTACAAATTCAGTCATTAAAAGATGGTATTTGGTTTTAAAAAAACAAGATGCAGATGTGAATTGTAACTCTTAGTGAGCCAGTTAATCGTCCAAAGCGACACAGAAAAACACAGGCACATGAGCAGATAGCCTCAACATCAGAAGCCTTGTTACGCCTTTTTACTCTGTACTGTGCCTATAGTGATATGTTATCTAAATTACTCCATTCCAAGACATTTAGAAACAGTTTTCTGGATTATTTAAGAATTTAAAAAGTTCAATATGCAGAATTGCTCCTGTTGCCAAATGGCTTTTGTCAGTGTGTCATTTGATTTTAAGTAAACATTTTGAAGATAGTTCTTCAAAAATGTATCTTGATTTGTTCTAAGAGCATTGCTATCATATACAGTTATAAATAGTGAGATATGAAATTCAGATATTAGCAGAATGGATAGTTAGTATGACAAATAGAAGTCTGCAAGGTAAATAACAAGTGACCACACAAAATGCATGTCAAACTCATAGAAAGCAGCATAGATGATGGGTTGTAAGCGCATTTTAATTAAAATCACTTTAGTGTAACAGTGTAATTTACCACTAGTTACATTATGTCTCTAATGACATAATGAGGGCTATGTCTGTGGGCTTAAAATATATTTTAATCACCCATGTTGAATAGATCCTATTCAACAAATGTTACTGTTTATTTAGTATTTCATTGGAGGATTAGGGATTACATTATAGATGAGTATATACAAATCAGAAGACTATCAAGTTTCTTAGACATAAGGCAAATCCTAGACTATTGTGATTCACATTTATGCCATGCAAAACAAGCTTCTTTGCTGAATTGTGCTCACTGGTATTTAAACCATCAATTTCCTGCTTCAGTCTGCTCTGCAAAGCGGTTTAATTTCTTAGGCATGGTAGGAGGGTTTGTTGTACTGCGTTGCTTCTGGGATCATTAGACGTACATGTTTCACAACCTCCCTCCCACCTGATGTCTCACTTGCAGACGCCCAGGACTTTTTAGAAGCACACAAAGGGCAAGACGATTTGAAACATCAACAGATTTAACCCACGTGAACACTGGGACGAAAGTCTACAATAATTCTGCCACAGCATATAGTACATTTTATAGTCTGTTAAACTTAACTTGGATCCATTGAATATAGACTCACATAATTAGATGCTCTGTCACTTTTTAATCCAACAGTGAAAAGGAAAGGATATACATCTGGTAATTGACCTTTAACCTACCATATAATTTTTCATGGGTGTTCAGATTAATAGCCCCTTGCACTCAACAATGAACAGAGTACTCACGTCTACTTCTATTGTGAATCACTGAGTTACACTGTCAAGAGCAATTCCTAATGAGATGTTATGTCAACTATTATGTGCTTTGCAGACCAGAGAGTTGTCCCTATTATTGCTTTATTAATATGTTTTATATTGTGACTGAAATGCTGACTGTTTCTGGACTTTCCCATGAATTCACTACATGTAATCGAAGGTGAAATTTGTTAATTGATCAACATGGAAAACAAAACAAAATTGGTTACATGTGTAGTGTAATTCATTTGGCAAGAGCGGTTGACTTCCACAGTTGCAGCACTATAAAAGATGCATTGAGCTGCAATAATTAAAACCAAGAGACCAGCTGCTGACCTTGTGTTCTTCTCTGCAACGTATAAAAATAGTTTTCAAACTTTATTTCCAACAATAGGTAAGGCCCACTGTTGTTGATTTTATTAATATTGATAGACCATTATTTGTTTTAAGTAAGTTTAGTTTTGCACTGGAATTACATAGTTTTCTTTATGGAATACAACAGCAACAGAACTCACTCATCATCATCATTAAGTTCCCGTAACTAAAGGCCTTTTGATATACAAAACTGTTGAAAGAACTTTCTGTACATATTTGAAAGCACACTGCAGTACAGTGAAGGGTGTTTTATGCTGTAAAAAAAACAACGGGACATCCAGACTGTATTGTTAAACGTTTGAGAATCTGCCGAGTTGTAATCGATACACTTTAAAGGAGAAACAGCTTCCAATAAACGGATTGCAGTTCTCTTAAAGCACTCTGTGGAAGAGTCTCTCCATCAGTTGCTGGATGGCTATACAATAATATTATATGCATGTGGGATGCATTCTTCCTGTTGTTTCCATTGAATAACAAGGCTGTAAGGTTTTGTAAAACCTCCAATAACAACGAGAATGAAGTCCTTTTATTTGTTATAAGATATCCAATTGGAAATTTCCAAAGTTATTGCACCCCTGCTGAGAACCTAGGAAATTCAACTCCTTCAGAGGGGACGTGAAATGTAAAAGGCTTGCATGTGTGGAATGACCTGTGGAGAACCACACACCCACTGCAAGCTTTTGAGGGTCACTTGTGCCCTTCCTGGTCAGAATGCTGACGGTGTTTTGTTTCTGCTGTAGGAAACGCTCGCAAGAAGCTGATGTGCTCCATTTGCAATAAGAAGTGTTCTTCAGCTGGGAACCTGCAGGAGCATCGAAAGGTCAGGTGGATAGGGCTGTCTCTCGGTATGCTCTGCTTACACTCGGGTCATGATGTCACGACTGCAGACCCACCGGTCGGTTACAAAAAAAGATCTTTCCCTTTGATATCCTTTTTTAGAAAGAGATACAATAGCACAGTCTTAATGTACATTTTAAACAGGCAAAAGATGATTGCAAACATCTTTGACTATTCGAAATCTTTATTTTACTGACAAAAGGAGCGCAGAACTACTGGTTGTCTGCATTGTGAGCATATGGAACAATTGTTAACAAATGCTCCTATCTGTTTTGAAAGAACTTGTTACTAACACGTTAGGCATAATAATTTCTTGGCATCTTGGCACTAGCTTTTCAAATGAAGATTTGGAAATCATAATCTTCCTTAATATATGCCACTGGAGATGGAGGAGTAAATCTTTTTACATTTTCCCATGATGTGTGACACATTCTGGTTAGCTAGACATTTCACAAGCACGTTTCGGTGGATTCCCCGAAGATTCTGCTGTGAAATTCAAAACTTCACAAACAGGCTGCAGATCTTTAACAGCTCCATCAAAATTCCTTCGCCATCAGGTTTTGTAAATTGGAACAGTTACAATAAGCAATACTTTAAAAGGGCAAGTTTCACTGGGAAAGTGAACAGAAAGGATGTGGGGCTTTGTTTTTAAAGCAACGAACAGTTCAAGTTAGAATTGTACCTTTAAGATGTTTAATGTACTAAAGCCCTTCAGGTTTAATATCCTTAGCTTATTGATCAGAAAGTCTCAACATACAAAATTATTTAAAACATTGTATTCATATTAAGTATGAAATTGGCCTTTGATGATATGTATCACTAAATCCTGCTTAAACACATTCAGGCATTACCATTGTATAGTTATGATGGCCAAAGAGTATTCAAAGAAAAGATGTGCCAAGATAGAGATCTTCAATGTTTAAATTCATACTTAAATTATTAGATTATTTCAGAGCTAAACACATTTTAAAAACCTTTACATCAGGTGGATTGAAGTTTCTACAGAAATTAAAAAGGGATAAGGAATATTGTGAAATTAACCTCTTGAGTTACACACAAAGGAAATACTAACACAAGAGGAAATAATTGTACCTGGGCAATGTACATTTAATGATACATATGGTAGTAACTACCAACATTACGTTAATGTCTTGACCTAATTTTGAGATTATCAATAAAAGTGCACATTCTGTTTATCTGATGTGATACATTTCTATTTGGATTTCCTAACACGGGAAAGATGATGCTCCCCCCCACAGAGATCAATTACCTGCACAGTGGGTGTCCTTCGAAGATGCAGAA
The DNA here is from genome assembly GCF_036373705.1 of Amia ocellicauda. Taxonomy (NCBI): domain Eukaryota; kingdom Metazoa; phylum Chordata; class Actinopteri; order Amiiformes; family Amiidae; genus Amia; species Amia ocellicauda. Next base: position 16,272,708 of record NC_089862.1, on the reverse strand, counting down.
TAAATCCAATTTACTATCACCAGCACCAATTTAAAATATTTGCTTTTAAATTAAAAAACAAAATTCTTATTGAATAAGCCAGTGAATAATGTAATAGGAAACCATACATTTAACCTGCAGATTCCAATTCTGTCAAATGATAATGTAAAATCATCCTCAATTGTTTAATAAAGAAAAATGTTTAAATGATTTCCTATTATTCCCCTCTCAGAGCACGGTATTGCTTTTTATTAATTATATCATATTCATGTACAGTTAGAAGAATAAATCTATATTAATTATAGCGTCGGGAAGCAAATATTTTGTTATCTCCGTTTTTTAGGAAAACAAAGAGAAAATAATAGAAAAAATACAATAATTGTAATCATATTAGTACATCCCAGTGGCTTGTGTTAATGTAATGCATTTAAAATCAAATGTCTTTATAAATAAGGATACAGACACAATAGTATTGCCCAAATTTACTTATGATTTTAATAAGACACCTTGGAAAAAACATAACCACGAAAGACAGAAATCTTTTTGTATAACATAGAAGGAATCGTGGATCAGTGCAAGTGCGCTAGTGTTTAACATTATCTAGGAAGCAGCTGACTGAGCAGAATTTTCTATTGAAGATAGTTTGATTAAGATTAATGTTAAATCGGTTTGTAATAATTCAAAGCTAATTGCTGTAGAAGATAATCATATGAGCAAAGTTAAATAAATGACAATTCTTAGGGTGTTGGGGGGAAAGATCATCTCTGTGTGGTCTGAACTGTGCTTCCACCTAGGCTTCAAACAGAACATTATTGTACTAATAATCTCTGAATACAGATTTAGCATATTTTGGATTCTAAATATGTCAATAAAAGTCAAAATATTTCAATATTTAAAATTCTGCTGGCTACATTTTATTATATTTCAGTTATTTTACATCATTATTTGTATAAAGATAATTGGATTTAATGCTGTAAAATTTATATCAGTCTCTAGAGGTTACTAGTAGAGTCCTGAGTAATTTTGATTAAATTCTCTTGCTTCGTACTGCCATGGCACATGCCTTCATATTTTATTTATACTTTGCTTTATGAAAGTTTTAACTTAATGTACTGTATATCTCAGTCTTTTCTTTGAATACAACTTCAACTTTATTTAACCAAGCAATTCAAAGTGAATCATGTATTGGGAAATAGTTATTAAAACATCACAGTAAGCTTAATCTGAATTCCACAGTCCCTTTTATGAACATCTTTTCCCATTCTCAATGTCCAGATATGGCAAGAGCTATTCTTTTAGATGTAGTTTAATATTATAAGAGAATGTAATAGGGTAATTTGTATGTTATCCTTGCTGCAGGCAAGAATGCCTTTTAAGCCCAGCACAAGTATAGCTGAGAGCAGTGTTTGTTTGATCTGGGTCTGCTTTTAAGAGCGTATTGTGACTGTTTATCTCCACTTCCACAGGTTCATGAGGTCTTTGACTGCCCAGCATGTGACAAAAAGTTTATTTCAACTAACCAGCTCAAACGGCACATGATTACTCATTCAGGTATGGCAAACTCAGGTTTATTGTTTAAAACGTTAGCCATCTGGCATAAAGCTCTGTTTAGAAAAAACAAACAAACAACATCAAAATAAGCTGCTGGATTCAGAGTGTAGCTGTTTCAGAGAGTCACTGGTGCTCTCTTACAGTCTGAAGCGTGTTCTTTAGGTGATGTCCATGCTCTTTGAAGTCATTATTTTCCTAAGCAAGGCAATTAATCTGCATTTCGCGTTTGGAAAAGAGGATTCTGTCAAGCCTCTCAATTTCCTTGAGATAAACATGCGTTCATCTTTTAAGAAATGATTTAATGGTCGAAAATGAAGGGCATTAGATGCTTGTTTAATTAGTCTGAACTTAATTGCAGAGTTAATTGCAGTCTTCTCTCAGAGGAGCAGATTCTTTGCCTTTCATCTCTCATGCTGTGTTCAATGAAGATTAAATGTTCCCATCTCCTCTTCTGCAGAGAAACGCCCCTACACCTGTGAGGTCTGCAGTAGATCCTTCAAACGCCTTGACCAAGTGACAGCACACAAAATCATCCACAGTGAAGACAAACCCTACAAATGCAAGCTCTGTGGAAAGGAATTTGCACACAGGAATGTGTATAAGAACCACAAGAAGGTGAATAGATTGTTTAATGTATTTATTCCAGAAATATAATATAATCTGAATGGGCTTTTTAGTTAATTATATATATATATATATATATATATATATATATATATATATATATATATATATATATATATATATATATATATATTAGTATATGATTGTGCACCATTTTTTATCACAACAAACTCCTTACCACAAAGTAAATAAACTGTTTTTGACAATGTCTCCAACTCACGTGGTAAAATCCACTTCATGAGCAGCAGTGACCTTTAGCATTTACCTTATTCTTCAGCAATTAGACTTCGCTAATTGAATCCATTCCATCTCAAGTAAAACTTACAAATTGGGGAATCAATGATGTAACAAATGTAGTAAATCCCTCAACATACAATATAACTAAATAATTAATCGATGCAATTCAAAAATACTTGTTAAAATGAAGTTAAGCATTTTTAATATGAAATATGAAACACATGTATTGCCACTTAATAAAAGTGTACAAAAGTATTATCAATAATCAATCTATTCAAGAAACATATTAATCTTAAATGTGATTATTTACTGCAGACAAAATTGGCTTCAGCAAAAGATTAAACCTTATTGTATTAAGGCCACTGGGTTCAGCACTGGGGATAGACTCACTTTGCATAGTCTTATATTACCACTGATACCTGTTTCATCTCCATCAAACATTTTGCAGCCAGCAAACTGGTCTCTGAGGTCATGTGTCTAGCCAATATGCAGTTTCATTTTAAGTTTCCTCACACAATAGCAGCCTATGTCATTCTATGATTTTGTATCCAAAAACAACTTTTTTTTGCATATTCTTAAATGGTGTGACTATTTGGGTCAGAACAGTTTTCTGTGCCAAATGGAATATCTGACCATTATATATGACTGGTAGCTTAAAGTATTACATTTTGCACTATTCTTGTGGCTTTCGCTTTCACTGTTCCAAACTGCCGTACTCTCATATTCACAGTTCTGAACTATTATTTCGCCCTGGTGCCATTTATACAAAGCCAAAAAACACATTTTCCACCAGACTGTGTGCTAATATTCTGCATAATACTGATGCTGATTTGTTTAATTTAGTTTATAGAAAGTATCAATAATTTGCTTTAGAAACTGTCAACAAAAAATGTAATGTGAAATATGTGTTCAATGTTAACATAGATTACATTTGCAAAATATATCATGATGAATAAAAAAAAGGTACATATTTCATTTCAGAGGTTTCAGACATTAATGTTCATTTTCCTGCTACAAAACGACTGCAGCCAATGTCTGTATATCTTCTGAAACCTTTAGAAATGCTTATAAACGTTGATGTGTACTTTTGAAGAAACAATATCCTGAGAAAGTGGCCCCGACCTGCCTGGCTTAATTTCTGTATGCCTGTCATTAGATGTGACCTAAGGTTATACTTTCAACCCCAAGACTTCACCTCTTTAGCTGGAGCTCAGAAATTATTAGACTGTAAAAAATCACTTGGCTAGTTTCCTGCCCAGACCCTGGAAAATTTCTCCCTTTGCTGGTAAAAGCGATACTAGATACTTACATGTTTTTCACAGTTTGGCTCATGCTGAATGTCATCCGGGATTCAGCATGGGATCTCTGCACCTCCTCTCATAGTAATAAATCAAAGAGAAGTAGTAGTAATTAATCTCCGAGTACAAAAAATTGAAGTGTTGCCTTTTTTGTGATATTTACACAACATGTTTGGGTCAAGGTTAAGATATAAAATGTATTTCACCAAAGTCCTGTAAGAAATCCTATTTGTAAGGAATCCACAGGACTACAGTGAATCTATAAAATGTTTATTAGATAATGGTAATAAAATAATATAGAGGAACAGGTGACAGAAATACAGAGGATCCCAGGACTCAGCAATGGTTCTGACACATAGGTGTGACCAAATAGGTTGAGATCAAACAAAGAAAAAGTCCATATTTAGGAATAATTGGAAGAATCAATCAATATTCATTACATGCTTATTAATGAAAGTCTAACATTATATTGGCTACTAAATAATCAACAACATAGCTAATGAGTAAATATCATACACATCGTACATACACAGTGTACAGTGATTTATTTTGTTTGATTTGCTGTTTATATTAAATGTTTTACAAGGACATTTTGTGGAAACTGTGACCTAGAATAGAATTAGAACTAAGACAACATGTTAATGTATTGGTATAAAAATGCTGATAATTGAACATGACATATTTTAGTGAGTTCTTCCTGAACTACTAATGATTTTAATAGAAACAGTCTGTGGACTCTCTGTTACACTCTCACTGTAATTTGACAATAGTTGGCCGTTGGAAAGCTGGAGCTTTTCTACAATATTAAAAACATTTGTTCTTATCAGATTCACCGTGTTTATACATCAATAGGAGTTTTAAGGGGGGAAAACATGAAAAATAAAACACGAGATGCATAAGTAGGTTAAATTGGTAGCATTGTAAGATAAACAAAGCTCCTTTAAATTCAAGACTCACAATCCCTGTTATCTTTTCTCAGCTAATTAGGATGACTAGCTGATGGGCTGCAGAGATAAAATCACAAGAAACAGAAGTAGTCTGCAATTAGAGCCCTATAATTTGTTATTTGATGCGGCTTGCTAATTCCACGATTTTGTTCTTCCCTCTCTGTCTTTAAATCCTGGATAAATCCCAAATAACTATAAGCAGATTGAATCTTACTATGTTAAAAAAGGGCGTTTAATTATCTCTGCACCGTCTCAATTAGAACAGTTATCCGAATCCATTTAAAGAGTTGAGATAATAAGAGTGATTACCTGCTGTTGCTTCCTGTGATCCGAATCTTTCTCCTCTCCAGACTCACTCCGAAGAGAGACCGTTCCAGTGCGAGGAATGCAAAGCCCTATTCAGGACACCATTCTCCTTGCAAAGACACCTGTTGATACATAATAGTGAGTATCACAGTGGAAGTGCCTGGATAGTCACATAATCCCATTAAGGGACAAAAATATAAAGGATAATGTGATTTAGTGTAAAGCAAATAATACAGAATTCATATTAGGTATTAAAAAGTAACTAACATTTATTTTTATTTTTAAATGCCACTTTTATTTTTTCTAAAGAGAAGGGACTTCATGTCACATCATACAAGGTGTCTGATTATAAAATTGAACCCCTTGGTTGTGAATGCACGCATGTGTCTTGCATGCATTGTTGATATTATGATTTTCAGAATGTTTGAAAATTATATGCCCTTTTAAGTTCCGCGGATTTACTTAAACATTTACAATAAACAGGAAAAGTGTAATTGGTCCATGACAAGACCTGACATACTTATGTTGATATCCCATCTGTCACACAATCCACCATACATGTTGTACAATAACACGGAAACACCGGCAAACATTTTATGCACTATTGAGTCTGGTCTTAATTCACACTGACATAAAATGATTTTAGGGAAATTACAACACAGTTCCTGGCTGAAGGAAAAGATAATTTTGAGAAAATGTCTCTTGCAATTACCTTTGTTGGACAGTGCCTTTAAGCAGTGCCAAATTACAGAAATGTCTCTGTGCCAGCAAAGAAGATACAGGCTTTATTGTGAACACCTTGTATAGCTGTATAGCATTCAGTCAGTGTTCTCCAAGTATATGTTTGTATTGGCTTTATGTTCACAGTCAGTGTATCATTTTAATGAAAGGCACTAGAGAGAGTTTAGAGAAAATGGGTGGTGTTTTAAATGGATGAACTGACCAAAGAAAGAAACTGCTTACTAGGTATTTCATAATTGGCAAGTGGTTTAGGCTTTTGTGAAGCATGCACGAAAATCTATATACAGTTTCCCTGCTGACCGATATCTTGGTTTAAGAAATGTACAGATAAGTGATTATGGAATAACATTGGAATTAATATTATTACTAATATTCCCCTTTGGTCAAGAATTACATTTAACTGCATTGAAAACTACAGGCAACATGGGAATTTTGGAGAATTGTGTGTATGTTTTGGAAGGAGAACAGCAAAATTGCAAAATCCTGTAATGTTGTTAAGAATATGAAAACAGAAATGGAACATGGAAATACACCTTGTTATGGTACTTTGGGATGTAATTCACATTGAAATGTAATTTACGCAAATACATAAATTCACTGTATGTAGTTAAATAATCATTATTTTCTTTAACGTGAAATATGCAGAGGAACATTAGAAAGGACTTAAGGAATGAACATTTTTCTCAGCTAATATTAAATGATTAAAGTCCTCATACAGTATTGTATAGTTTAAAAATAGTTTAGAAGGAGAATAAAATCAAAATGCATCCCACTTGCATGGTTAAGTATTCAAAGAGAAGAACTAATAGCAAGAATGTATTCAACTGCAGCAATAATGGATTGATCTTGTCATAGAAATACCAACACAATATTCCTCTTTAAGTTTAGTTTTTGTTTTACTTTGTTTTGTCAGGTGAAAGGACGTTCAAGTGTGATCACTGCGATGCAACGTTCAAAAGAAAAGACACTTTAAATGTTCACATCCAGGTTGTGCACGATGGCCACAAGAAGTACAAATGTGATCTGTGTGAAAAGGCTTTTGTGACTCCCTCCGTTTTGAAGAGCCATAAAAAGGTAAGAATGACATTGACACCTTTGTCTACAAAGGAATTTCAAAGCAAAGAAGAGATCCCACCATAGATTATGTAGTTGAAATCCACAGTTGTCCTGTATAATTATAGGTTTGGTAGAAACTGGACTCTTTCTTGGCACACGACAAAACAAATTGCTAAAATACTACCTTGAGAGCTTCAGCAAAGACATGCAACTAAATTGAATGCACTGGAGCAAAATTCTCTTTAGTTTAACTTCAGAAAATATGGTATTAGATAAAGGTGTGGCTTGGTGTACAGTTATTAAACATAATATTTTTAGATCTTTATTTAAATTTATTAAAAGCTATTAACCACTTTATCTATTTCCTTATTTCAAGTTCTCTTTTAATAAGGTTTGTTGCATGTATATTTTAGAGTCCCTTATCTTTGACTTATTGAAGTGTTAAAGTTTGAGACTTTGACATGATTGAACATTTCTTGCAATTGAAGCCTATAGGATTCAACTTTTATTATTTTCGATAAAAAAATTCTAATCTGACATTCCTTTTATATTCATTCCTTAACTCTTATATATTTTGTTGTGGTCTTCCGAAGATAACATTCCCATGTTCTTCCTTTATAATTAATTTGTCTGTGAAATAGTATAGACTTAACAAATAAAGGTTATTAACATTTTGGAATTATAAATCTGCTGCAGACTGGAGCGGATTCTGTATCTCATCACTGCATTCTATCAGATCAGATCTTGAAAGAAAAATGTTTCTTTCAATGCATTTTTTTCATCTGTTAATTAAGCATTACAACCCCTCTGGCTAAGTTTTGTTTCCTTTCTTCCTTAAATCCTCATTTTTTGAAATAGAAGTGAGGTCTCAGTTGCATTCACACAGTGGGGTTTGAGTCTGTGACAGAAGCCTTTCCAGTTTTCTCCTTGCCTGGCTGCTCAGTTTGATTGAGTAGACTGTGCTCACAGGGATATTCAGGGACTTTTATATTTTTGTACCCTTCTGATCTGTGCTTTTCAATGACTTTATCCCTGATTTGCTTTGAGAGCTCCTTGGTTTTTATGGTTGAGTCTGTGCTTGAAATCCGCTACCTGACCAAAGCACCTCACAGAGACAGGTATTTTTATTCTGAAATCATGAGCTCCACTATTATTGCACGCAGACTTATTGCAATCATAAATTCTCATTTTTTTTAATATTAATAATCTATTTACATATTTGTTTTTTGCATTGAATGTGTGGCGTAGGTGTGTATATAGCACGTGTCAAAGTGTTATGACTGTAAGCTTTAAAGCAACAAAATTATAACTGTGAGAGGGTCCATATACTTTTTCAAGGAACTGTATATACATATATGTGTGTGTATTTGACTCTAGTTAGGAGATCAAATGTTATTATTATTCAGTTAATGCAGTTAGGAAGTTATACTATGCTTTGTCTGCAGAAGTATATCAACTGTGGTAGTTATAGACTTTAAATTAATGCTCAATGGTAGGCACCATTTATATTTTGTTGAACAAAAGGAAATGGAAGTTAAAATTAAGTAAAACCTTAAGCTGTAGTTAAACATTAGTCTTTTTTTATTCAAATACTCATGTTACAGAAAACCAAATGGTTATGAAGGAAGGAAGGATTTATATCAGGTGGCATTTCTGTGTTGCTGTAATAAACATTTCATCTGTCACTTTGCATGTATGAATTTATTATAAATGCAAACACTAGGCAGTATTAGATTTTTAATGTGCCACCTCCTATAGTTGTATAATAGAGCTTTACCAGGGTTTTTATTAAACACAATCATTGCTTTTTCTTAAACACATTTCTAGCCTTGGTCTTTAGAGGAGTCATAAGCATTTTAAAATGGTCCTGTCCTAGTCCTAAGACAGATTAGTCCATTAAATGCACATACTGTATGAGCAGCAGAGAGGTAGATGAATAGTATTTCCCCTCCTTCTTCCTGAATTTAAATAGATGTAAGTTTTATAGAGAAAATAATGAGGTGGTCTTCAGTGAATATTTGGCCTATTCACAAAGCCACCACAGTTCGGGAGTCTCCGGTGAGGCCTTGGCTGTTATGCTGTGAACAAAGACAAACGTGAACATGGTACATTTTTGCATTTACATGCAAAACCTCTCATTGTCCTGGGAACAAATTATTTTCCCTGACACTATGCAAATGAAGAAAAGGGAGGGGTTACATTTAAATTAAATATTCACAAACCCATGCTGCAATGCATCAATACATTTAGGAAACAGAAAATAAACTTTATGCGTTCCATTTGATACTTTAATGAAGCTAATTTGAACCCATGGTTACATTAGAATTGCGTATAGTTTTAGGAAGAATATAGAATACAGGTTTGGGGTAATCCACAATATGACGCTAATAAAGAAAATCAAGAATTGCATCTTTGGAACATTTGTTTATTCCCATTTGACTTTTAACTTTGGTACGTTTAGATTTTTAACTTAGATTATCATACATCCAGAGTTTCCATGAGAAGTAGGGGGTAGATTTAGTTTCCTTATATTTTGATATTCCAGCTGCAGTTTTGTCTAAAATTATTTTCTAATTTTGGAATTTCCAAGTGTGAGCAAAATCTTGATAGCGTTATATTCACTTCAGTAGTCTATTTTTAAGACCATATGGTATGCATTTATGATTTTAAACTCATTTCCACATTCACTATGGAGTAACTATTGAAATAATAGATTTAATTCAGTTCCATTCCTCTAAAATACCTTCTTCATGTAGTTCATTTATTGGTCCACAAATGTCAAACTTTTCTTACCCGCCTTGCTTGTGATGCAGATTGATGTAAAATGTAATTTACCACCCCAGATGTACTTTGCAGTACAGCGCACAGTTCAGGGCTGTGCTAACGTCATCCATCTTTCTGATGTTGCCACTAAGGGGCCAGCTCAGCTTCCATCATAAGATAATTAAATCAAATCTTCTCAAATTTTTCAAAAGTGAATTTCATCGTATGGTGCTCAAATTTGTGAATCTAATATTCTCACCAAGGAAAGGTAAACTTCCAGTTCATGATGTTCTATGACTTAACAAGAACTGTAATTTAAGAAACTAGTGTAATCCTCTGATTGTTTATACAGTGGTAGACTACTTCGAATTATTGCAAAGTAACATACCTATTCCTTTGTGTTTATCCAAACTGCCCTTGTGTTCTGGAGCTGCTCACTGCTGAAAGGGCCCCAGCATCCTCATCCTGAATGGGCTTTTACAGCTGGCCATGCCAATCTCCCCTTTAGTGAGAGCTATGAAGTCAACCAATTAACTCTGCTCCCTTGTGACCACTTTCGTCTAAACTGAAGTGACCTGTCTTTCAGACTGGAAGCCAACCACATGCATTGTTTATCTGTTAAATAACTGCCAATATTATCGGAGCAAGAGCTGTGTCTAATCAAGCTTGGAGTATTAATAACACAGAACCACATTTTGTGTCACTGGCATGTCATGTAGGAAGCTCTTAAACAGTAGTATAGGCTTACATAAGCAAACAGAGCCCTCACTTCAATGGGTCTGTGCCAGAGTGGTATGTTCTCTCGTGGAGCTGAAGTGAACAGCATTTTAAAAGTGTCCGAGAGATCAGTGATTTCTCAATCTAAATTGTAATGGCGTCTTCTGAGCTTCTTCCAGATGGACAACGAGAAGATAAACTTCGTGGTACATTTGTGTGAGATTACAGCCATGCAATTGCACCATTATGTGTGTGTGTTTTTATGCTAGTTAAATGAAATATAATACTATAAGTACCCAAGTGAATTGAAAGCATTTTGTAATGAAAAATATGTAGGATAGAACTGTGCTTAATCTTTTTCAAATGCATTGTCTTTAGTTTTTTTTCATATGACTAATCTCTTTCCCCTCCACAATATCGTTTTCATTATGTCATAGACCCACACTGGTGAAAAAGAAAAGATTTGCCCCTACTGTGGACAGAAGTTTGCAAGTAATGGGACCCTCAGAGTGCACATACGAAGCCATACAGGTAAATTGCGTATTTCTAATGTTCCTCTGTGGCCAGTCTTTAGAAACCACAGGTCATCATTTACGTCAGTGATAGATCATACTGTAAACCAGACATTGTTATATACAGAATTGCAGTAAAAGTAAGCTGTGGTCTATGGAAGATGCTTTGTATAAAAAAGTGTCATGTGCAGACCTAACTCAAAAGCTTGTGTCCCTGTATCAAACCCAAAGAGTTAATTTTATCTTCGTTCAGTTATTTTTGCAAGACAAATCTGAAATCAGTTATTTTTTAACTCTATGAAAGATTGCAGCCTTTGTTTTTGCGTCATGTACTACTACAAGTTATGGTGAGAACCCCTCAACAGTTTAACACAACTTTTACAACTTACTATAATTAAATCTCATATATGAAACTTTTTTATTTCTCATTTTGCTTTTACCTAATGGATACCTTGGGAACTGTATTTGTACATCAAATTGTGAACCAAAATGACACTGATCTGAGAAGTAGTATAGAAAAACCATCTGTTGACAAGATAGTGAGTCTCTTAGCACAAAATGCCCAGTATGTTTGCCAGCATTGGTGAGTGTGTCCCGTTTCATCTTTGAAAGTCTAGATTTAGTACATGGCAGACGCTGGGCAAATTCTTAGCCACTGTGCAACAAATATACATTTAAAATGTTTGTGTTTGGAAGTGAAACTGCATTGTTGCCATTCCTCTCTGCTTTAATTGAATAATTCTGGCGTATTCCCACAGTCTTTTTTGTGTGTGTGTTTCCTATTTATCTTAATCTTACTCTCATTTAAAAATGAAATGAAGTTCTGTTTCTCTTTGACTGAATTCACTGAATGTGCAGAAAATGTTCAGCCTTGGAAATATTTATAAGCATGTCCCTCTACCCAGTTCCTGGTGTGCTTTCTTTCTCTGTGATAAGAGAATGAACATAAAGAGGCATTTAAACTGGCACAATAAAAAGGCTGTTTAATGAACATCCACTTTCAATAATGCACATTGCTGCAGCTTCCATTCCTCAGCAGAAATCCTTTGTGGTAGAGCCAGTTCGTTGTTGCACTTTGTTTCGCCGTGTGGGAGCTTTCAGTACTTTCTGGTTTGAAAGAAATTCCAAAGACAGCAAAGAAGAAAGTCATCTTAAAACTTTTTCTCAGCTGTTACATTTCTGATAAAGTTACGTTTTAGGATTAAAAACACAACAACAACCAAACACAAACCAGCTGTAGAGGTCAGCTGCTCTGGAATTTTAATCAAGGATTATAGCAGTGAAGCTGCTAAAGCTAAACTGTTTGGGAAAATAACTTTACAGATATATTGTGGGGTATAGCCAATGAGCTTTCATCAAATTAATAAAGAGGGTCTTGCACTGAACACATGTTGAAACTTTTTTCTTTAATCGTAATTCTATTCTGATAAAGCAACCTTTTTACTCTACAACAAATATTGGTGCATGTAAAAGACAGACAATATACAATTGCTGCTGAGCTTATTTTTCCACAATCATAAAGAAAATGCAGTAACTTGAAGTATCCCCCTCCTCTAGGTTCAATGTCTATCAGCTTCAGAAACACTATCTCAGATTTAGTAAAAAAACGAACAAAAACTGAAGCCTGTTTGATAGAACAGGTATGTTCTTACAACAAAATGCAGTAAATATTCAGCTCATAACTGTAAAATGAATTAGACTTTTGTCGAATAGTGCACATTAACCTTTTTGTAATTAGTTGCATTATAAGTGTATACATTTCAATTTATTTAACAGAAACAAACAGTAATTTATTTCAGTGTTCAAATAAGTCCATAACTGTAGAATACTCAAATGAAATAAAGAGTATGAAACTATTTTATTCTAGGCATTCTGTAATAACTGGCATATGGTTCCAACCCCCTGCAGACCTTATTCCTCTCCTACTCCCCCCCCCCATTTTGCCTTTATCTGGAATTGAAGGAATATTAATGAGGCCTAACAATAGCTGGCGTTAGCACTGTGTTTGAATCGGTCTGGGGTGAGTGAAGGTGCATGTGCAGGGAGCCCAGAGTACAGGGTGAGACCGCAGGCGGCTGCGCTGCTCTGTAATCCATCATCCACACTAACAAACCAGCGAAGACAGAGGCTGCGTTCCGGGGCTCCCTTGAAACACTGCGAGGCTTTTCAGGGCCATATCCTGTCAACCCTGACTTCTGGGGGTCACTGGGATTGGAGGCTAATTTGGTCTTAAATCTTCCTGCTAAATCACACAGAGAGCTCCTCTTAATTGTGAATTACTAACACAAAAACGGTGAACTACCCCCTTAAAATCTAGATGAAAGATTAAGAAATCAGGGGCTCCATATCTTAACAAAGTCTCTCACGTGGATGGTACCCAGTTGTTTTTACCTAGTTTTTGAAAACAACATATTTCTATCGAAAAAGTTCAGATTCAGATTCACCTATATTCTAAAGGACTTATCAACAAATATTTGGCTAAGCACATAACGTTAAATTGTAATAAACAGTATATAAGAATATGTGATTGAATCTGTTTCTTTAATGTTATGCTTTATTTCATGGGTTCACAGTGTATCAGCATTTATTCAACTGAATTTTTCCCCCCTACATGGTTAAACATTACTTCTTACATTACGTTACTTATTTTTATATCACATGCATTTACACAGCTATCACAGATTTTCCAAAGATGCTGGAAGTAGGAAAACTGTCTCTCTAGATGAATGTATTAATATATTTCAACAGATTGTGACAGCTGATACTTGCCGTCTCTTTTAAGACTAAGCTGTGTAGGCCCTTTCTGATTGTATTTATACAGACACCTCTGAATAAACAAGAACTGTTGGGCTGGGAATGCAGGGGGATGGGCGAGACCTAATAGATACCTCAAAGAAAAAGAGAAAAGAAAACTTGAAACAAGAAACACGCAGGATGCCCTTGTAACCGTTGTCAATTGTTAATCTTTTGGTGATTCGCTGCACTTTTTAGATTTTTGCCTGCACTTACAATAAAGTCTGTTCTCCAAAATAAGGTGCTAAATTCTGAGACAGAACTGATGTATTTATGTTAATCTTGTGTGAAACTGGCAGGTGATTCTGTATCATTTTTGTCTGTTGGAAAAAACACTATTGAAAAAACGATATAAAACAATATATCTAGGAATATAAACATTTTATATACACTTAAAAAGGGTGACCTCTTTGCAGCAAAATACAATACATATATGTATAGTTTTCATTGTGCACTATAAGCAAATTACTGACGTCAGTGATTGAGGAAAACAAAAAACAATATACTGGTGTACAACAGTCTCCAAAATAAATGAACAAGCACCCAGAGACACCAGCCAGGTTGGTAGCCCACTTTATCATGAGCAAAAAGGCATTCAGTCTTGTTGGGCCAGGTGGTCCTTTATCACCCTGTTCCAATACCCTGACCCTGAAACAACAAAGGATTGGGCTCTTATTCAGAAAATCCTTTAGCACACTGCCTGGCCATATCATGAATAAAAAACAAACTGATCCTAAACTGTAAATATTTAGTTTGAGATATTGGTGGTGTTGTTTATGCTTGCTGCCAGATTTGATATAGTAAAGTGTTTTCAAAATAAATAACCACAAGTAATAAAGAAACCTGAAACCTGTTGTGCAAATTATTTGTGTGATATATATTTTAAGGTTTGAGTTATAGAAGAAAGTTAGGAAGTTTTATATTTAGGCCTTTTTTAATATAATATTCCCACTTCATAAAATAAATTGTACACTTTAAAGTTCTGGGAGAAGTTGTTAACAGCGTACGTTATTCAATAATGAAACAAACTGAACGTAGGCCATAAATGGTCTTTTCCGAGTTTTGAAGTCTGGTGGTCCGGTCTGAAACGGTTAAATTGGTTTCTGTGGTATACGTTATACTCGGCAAACAGATGGTGATGTGAGAACTATGTGGGATTAGAGAAAAACAAAAGCAAGCCCCCATTTCCTACGAGCATTCATCTTCCTAGCTTCTCTGCCAATGGAAGGCTTTGATTTTACTGAAGCATACGAAATTTTGCATCCATAAATCTCTGAATAGTTATTGTAGATGCCTGAATGAGATTGTCTGTTTACGTAAGGTGATTGGTCTGAATGCGCTGCTTGGTGCAGAAAATGTAGAGTTGATAGCTGGATGAAAAATTAAGCAAGTGTAATATTTCATATTTCTGTTAGTGAAACATGATCCACAGAGTCATGTCTTTTATGTAGTGTATCACCAGCACATGATCATTTTGTCTCCAGAATGCATTGTACTATTTTATATTCTCATAAACACAATTTGTGCTATGTAGTCTAGCACTCTTCATCCACAGAGCCTTGTTTAATTAAAAAATAATAAATTAATAAAATAAAGAGAAAAAATACGTGTTGAGATAATCTAGCTCTTGTGTCATCATAAACGTAGATCACACCCAATATTTCAAATGGAATAAGGGATAGAAAGTTTTTAGGTTTGATCATTCTGTTCAGTGCATATTTTGTTACTTTGAATGTGGTTATATAGCAACATTAAAAGTAGGATTTGTGTTATCCTGTTTTCTGATGTATCTAAAGTACTAGATTACTCAATGACTTTACTCAATGCTTGAACTTTAAGTCAAATACTAACATGTGCAAGGATGAGCTGAACATGTGGTGGTTTTACTATGATTTGTGTATGAGGTTACAGACTATGCAAACAAGGCTATTCCTCAGAGTTGTGGTCTACAGCAAATACAATATTTATGTGGACATACTCGATTCGTTTCAGGTTTTTTTGTAGAGTCTATGGAGAAGGGAACTATATTAGTTTAACATCATGAAAATCAACAAAATCTAGATGGATATTGTGTTGAAGAAGTTTTATATTTAAATACAGTTACTGGCATTGGAATGATACACTAGATTTGGAAACTAATGCACATAATCATGTTAGAGAGCTGAAAGTCAAATTGGGTTTGCATTTTACCCTGAAAAGCTAGTATTAATGGAAGCAAGAAAAGCCAGATCTCTTTCATGTATGTGCCAATAATCGATTATGACAACAAACAGATTTTCCTGACCTCAAGTTTGAATGTAAAATCCATACCTTTGTCATGGTCCTCTAACCTGAATAATGAATTCAAGCAGTGTTTATAAACCAAATCACTTTTATCTTTCATAATCTGTAAAGTATGAACTGAATTTGGTAAAAACACAGTCACTGTTGCTTTTATCTTTGGCATTACCTTTGGGATGTCATATAATCACACAGTTCCGAAGTATACTGATATATACCTTTTTAATGGCAGTTATACATAGTATTGTCAGTCCAAGTTTTATTTTTCATGGTGAGCACCATCACAAGCAGACATGAATTAATTACTAAGAAAAATGTTGCAGTAAAATTATGTGAATCTAACAAAACATGGATATAGATACTTAAGAATAACAACCGAATGTGTTAGAAGCCACAAAGTATAATTCTAAGCAAGGGAGCGACCCAAACAAACACAGCAGGCCTTAAAAGCCGATGAAAATAAGTTAACAAGTATAATGGAAAGATAGCGAGTTAAGGGAAAGCAAGAGAGAGCGTGTTGTATGTTTCTGCAACTCAGATTTGAACAGAGGCAGGGTAAGGGCTTCTGTAACAGCAGCAGGAAGCAAATTCCAGACGGTAACAACTGAAGGAGAGTCTCAAAGTGTAACTCTTATGGTTTTTAGTCAAGACCTGTTCATAATCAAATAATTTCAGTGGTGGTTTAGGAACACAGGTGGTCAGGAGATCAGAGAGACAATCAGGATCAACCATGTACAGGCAGCAATAATTATTCTTCTCCTACAGCAAAATTAATTTATATGTTTTTTTTGTTTTTTTTTTTGGTCTTATCTGTAATGTTTAATGTTCTCAATATGTGGATTAAAATAATAATTAATTAATTCATTCATCAGTATGTTTCTGTAATATAATAAATATTCAATAGGTTTCATGGGAGACTTGTAATTTACAGATCTATGGTATAATATAAAATCTTAAATGTGGACTATAGAAGTGATAAGTAGGGGTGTCCTCATTGTAATAAGCAATATATTCATTTAAAGACAACTTATGAAGACTATCATTATTGAAAAGGATTCAGGTCAGGTTTATTCTTACTATAGTTGTATACTGTGAACACTTTATATGTGATATTGCAATAGGGCTTGTAATACAGTGGTCTCTGCTCTTCTATGACTTACCAGTAAAATATACAGTAGTACATTCACTAACATATAGGCCTGCCAAATCACAGCGCAGAGTAGAAGTATCACTTTGCAAATTACAGTACATGGCTGTGTTATGCTTTTAGATTTGATGAAAGTCTAATGATTTTATATGTACATATTGGCGTGCTCAATGTTTTATGAAAAACCAAATGACCATGTAATCACTTTTCTTTTCATCACTGAAGGACAGGTGCCGTGGAAGAACTTCGGGTTGGGGATGTTTAACGTAGTTGCTTCCAGAACATCGTTGAGTCATGTCTGATATTGATTTCCTACCGCTTATTGCCTAGTGTCTTTCTAAAATGGGATCTAATTTTTAATTAGCATTTGTGAACCCCACAGAGCATGGACTTCCAATTTGTACCCATGGCGAAAATTCCCAGCTGTGTTTGATTGGGCAGGAATGCTTTGCTTCGCCAGAAGAAAGACTCAAACTCAGAATCTTTTGAACTACTGCCCAGAGCCCAAACCACTAAGCTACTCGTATCATGTTTTGTAAGCCATTATTAACAGCTACTTAAAACTTATTTTTATCCATTCAAGTTTAGTGCACAGTTGTTTTATTTTCGTCAACTGTATGCCACCTGAATCTGGCTATCGCACATCTCGAAAAAATTGTTCCTCCTGAGCAGGGGCTAGAAAATGAAGCACTGCGTCAGTTCACTCTCAGCTGGGTTAATTTATATGGATGTGAGGGATTAAAAGGAAAACTTTTAAGGACGTAAATAAATCACGAGAAGTTTAAGTTGCAATGAAAAGGTCACCTGCAAGTTGTTTCATATTGTAGAGGTTGATCAAAGGCAGTAGCTTATCGAGGACAGTAGATTGATATCAGATTACCTCACCATTTTCTATTGGCATCTGCTGAAGGCTGTTAAAGGTAAATTCATCAGAATTCACAGAGGCTGTAATGAATTTCTGATGGACAGCACTAATACATTTCAGGATAATTCTGACCACAAGTGCTCTCGAAACATGAACATTTGCCATGGTTGGGGTCCGGATATATGCATCTGTTTGCCAGCCATCGAGAAACTTACCTTTAAAGTAGGGCTGGGCTTGAGATTATAAGTGTCAAATGGATCAATTAGCAGCTGCAGCACTTCTTGGTTTCTGGAGGTTTTGTGGTGATAGTGGAGATTAAGGACAGTGGGGGTCAAAGAAGAAGGAGTATAGTTTCAACAGATGTTAAATTGGTTACATTTGGCTAGGATAATATCACCTAGTTAATGAGGTTTTCATTTTCTCAGCTAATGTAGCCCTTCATGCCATGGATCAGATTATCTTGTAGGTAACAAATCATAAATACTGTAATATAAAAATAATTTATAAGAATTGTAAAAGAATATCCCTAGCCTAGTTAGTAAGTGTGTTTTCACCATCTTTGGATTGCTGATTTAGAACCAGTAGCACTCAATTTGGCCTGCCAGCGGTGTTTACATTAAAAGGGAGTGGATCCAAGCCCCATAATAAACATATGACAAATATGCTGCACCATCCATAGTATACTAAATATACAGTACTAATACAAAAGTCTTAACCTGATACCCTAGTTGTTACTTTAAAGCTGTTTCTAACTAAAATAGCTTCCATCTAGAATTTTGCTTTTCCTGTTAGTCAACAAATGTAACAGAAAGCTTCCTGTTTTAAAGTTACTCTACATCTTCTAAAATGGGTTAGGTCCATTTTCACTCACACATGCATGCCAGATGAGCAAACACGAGAATATATCCCACTTGACTTGTATAAAATATCTTATCTTCATGAAAAGGTAGCTTATCTTTCAGCAATCTAGTCTACAAGCTATTGTAAAGTAGCTAAATGGGGGAAAGACACAGGCTTGCACTTCTACTAGCTAAACTAAGATGGGATGAGTGGAGGATTGAGCAAACCTCAAACCTAAACCCAGTCCGCCATTTATTTGTTTTTAGTCCTTCCAGTAGAAATGGAAACCTAACACTTATGAAGTCTATGTTTACTAGATAATGTAGCCCTTACCCTAGCCCTTTACAAAGCCTATTCTGAGCCTTTAACTTAACTCTAATACAGAATTTACATAGGATTAAGATCACCCAGAAAAAAATTGAATTCCATTATTGTAAATGCCTTGGTTGTACTGGGTACATGTTTATGAAATGTGATAAATATATGTTGTATACATTTTATGGAAGATTTTGGTTTATATGTTACTTCTTTCTGTCCAATGGAAATCCAATATCAAATACTAGGCTTGTAGTTTGTGAGTGGGACAGTATTTTTATTGAATTAGGGCCTAAGTATGAAATGGGCATGATGTTAGTCTTACACCTTGAAAACACAAGGACAGAAACATAAAACCACATTTTACCTGCTTGTATCTACTTAAGCAATGTTCCTTAATGAACTTGGTACATAAGGGGCAGAAAAAGTAATAGATTTGAAGAACCGCTTTTTCATTATTAATAAAAGATGTCAGAATTTTACATGAGGAAATGTAAAGTTCACCTATGGGGAAAAAGACCTTCTGACACTAAAGGATTGGGTATGTTCATTCCAGTTAAAAACAAATACAGAACGTTCCGCTGTCACATTCAGTTAGTGTGTTTCATGCTTTTGTTTTACCCCTCTAGTCGTAGTCTGAGGATGGCAATGAGGCAGATTAAGCTCTCCTCACACTCCTTCTTGGCATTATATCTGCAATATCCCATCCGTGGATTTTGTAGGAAGCTGAATGGGGGTTCAAACAGTTCAGCCGTTCCTGAGGCAGATACAGTCGTCACTAAATTGAATCCAGATTCAGTTTGTCCCTCTGCCATGTATTAGTGCAAGTGCTCTCTGAAATTGTAGGGATATTAGTGTGATGCTGAGGCTTTGTGTGGCTTGCACTGTAAAAAATGCTGAAGTGGTAAAAGTTGGGGGGGAAGACACAGCCTTGCTTTATTATGAATAACACACTTGGTATGTTCATCTTGTAATGTATGTGATATGAAAAATGGGCCGTTCTCGGAAAATGACAAAAAACGAACTCATTATAAATGCGCATTCCAGAACAAAAGCTTGTTTATTCATTATAAATTAAAATCCATCCTTGCACCAAAAACTTGTATTGTTACATAATAACATCAAACACACAAAAAAGTCATGTATATTACTGTTATCATGATTATCATGAATAAAAGTTTCCACACAGTAATTTGCACAATATTTAAGTAAAGATTTTATTACATTTATTGTCGAACCCCTTGTTTAAGCTATTCTATTTACCACTATGCTTCTGTGTCCCTTAAGGGATTTGTTTTCCTGCCAAATATCCTTATTACATTACCCATAATATGATACAAATTATAGAAAACGTTACTTTAATTCTTATGTTAACTCTTATTTCCTATTTTTTAAGCAGTTACATTGAGATTGATTTTTTACTTTCCTTTTTTATGCCCCTGTATTTTAGAAGTTGCTTCATGTATTCAAGAAGCCGAAAATTATTTGTGTCGGTTCTCCTCGTTTACTTTGTAGATTTTCAAAACAGATTATATGTATTGCAAGTTTATTTCTGTCAGCGGTTGCTCCAGGAGGGATACTTTTCAGGCATTGATTATTGGGTTTATATTTCCATTAAGATCAAAATTAAAGGGTGATCAAGTGTATATAATATTGCTTTAAACAGAAATGATCTTTAAACATAAATATGTGCTTATTAGAAAACTCAGAAACTAAAACTTTCACTCGATTTTAAAGGTATACACACTATATGTACACATATATATGTACATTTTAAAACAAATATACAATACTTTAAAAGTATTCTATTCTTAACAAACATTCTGCTGTTAGGTTGTTGTATTTTAATTCTCTGTCAATATCTGCTTTATGTATGTTTGCATTTAATCCTGTTCTGAGTAAACCAAGTGAGATTTATCTGAGAATCTAACTTCGTCAATCTCATATGCATTGAATTTTTAGTTTTCCTTCCGATTTTCAGAGATATGATAAGTATAATACTCAATAATAACCTTTTTAGGCAAATAAATAGCTGCTTTCGATTTCATTAGCTTTTCAGTTATTCTTTAGTTTTTAAAAAAAGTTGAAGAACCTCACTGATGTATTTAGTGTGCTTCCATGGAAAGTTTTTATATAGCAAAAGCTACCACTTTTATGCTGTCAGTTTATGTTCAGATTATGTGTAAATGAATTTAACTGTAAAGTGAAGTCAACTTTTTCTTAATGTGTTATTTTTATTTTGTGTTTGTGTTTAAGAATCAGCAGTAAAAATCCATTAATCCACTATGTTTCCAAGTATTCAATGGCAACTTGTCACTTCCCCTTAATGTTGATCTGGAAGATACGATCTCCCAAACTACATCTGTTTTCTTTTGATCTCCTGTATTGTACTTCAAAAGATGTAAGACGTGACAGCAGTAGCTTAAGTGCAATCAAGCCTTGCAGCCACAGGTCTCTGGGACGAACATCTAGAATTTCATCGTAGGACGACAAAAATCAGACTATAATCTGACATAATTTACCTTAGACCTTGTCACAGCAAATGAAATTAGTACCAAAAAAAGAGTGAAATCAGTAAAATAAAAAGCTTGAAAGAATTTGGGGTTTAAATAAATCTCTGCATTATCAGACAGTATGTATAATGAAAGGGTTTCAGGTAATCCTTCATACTTTTAGGGAACGTAGGAAACCTAAGTATGCACAGCTTGCTTTAATATCTAAATGAAATGCCAATTTATTTTATTTGATATCCTTTCAAATGATAGCCACATCAGCAGAGGTATAATTGCTACCCCCCTCAAACATAACATTTTCAAAATTACCTAGATCTCCTAGATGTCCTTGTATTTTCCGCTTTCCTATCTATTGAGCAGTGTCTCTGCAATAGTACTTATCAAAATAAAACACACATTTGGCAGACCTAATATAAAATCTATTAGTATTACAGAATTATTCTTTATATTTCAAATAACGAATTTGAGCTCCTCACACCTTTAGCTGGTGTCTCCTATAATCCCATCCGTAATCTGTTTTTTACTGTTTGTGCAGCTATGCCTCCAGTCATACCACCTCTGAGTTTTATTGTGTCTACTCTCTGAAGACTTCTAATCTCTAAGGAAAACTTGACCTAGTTGGTAATTCCCCTGGGGTTCATTAGGTCCGGGTAAGATGTGTTCCTTGCGCTGCTCCTACCACGGTCCTCTGTTGTAGATTTCATGGATTGTCTTTTCTTGTGCAGAACTGTGACCATTTTATTTCCCTTAATACCAGACTATTGGGGAGGGGTGGTTGTTTTCAATGTTTTTATGGTTTATGTTTAAATGTTGATTAGTTGTTGAAAATATGAGTTTGACTTTCGTTTTGAGAGCTCTGTTTTGATTTCTATCAGTACAAACATTTTTTGAGATCATGCATCCTTAGCGTATCGCAGTGACACCTGGATGGCTGAGATGTCAGGCCAAGCCAATCAGATAATACAGAATTAAGGTATAGTCGGCTGTCAGGCATCAGATTCATGACAGGAGATGCAGGGAACATATCAGTCATTTGTAGCCAGTCTTGTTTATTAACAACTCCGCTTTGCATGGAACCGTATCTTGGCAGGCACAAACTTCAAACGGTGGAAATGTAGAACTTTGATCCAGCTCTGCATGGGGCTGGAGCAGAAACGTTTTCTCCATGCTTATAATTCCTGAAAGCTCTGATCTCACTGTTTGAACTAAAGATTAACACTAGACCAGAAGAATTTCCCCCGCCTTTTGACGCAGCCACACTGAGACACCTTGATATGCCGAGACAGCAGTTTTTCCCCTGGGTGCTCTTTTCCTTTCCTCTGATGCTTATCTTGTGTGCAGGTGAGCGCCCCTACCAGTGTCCCTACTGTGACAAAGCTTTCAGCAAGAATGACGGATTAAAGATGCACATTCGGACACACACAAGGGTAGGCATTTCTTTCTTTCTTTCTTTTGGGGGGTGGGTTCACGACAGGAATTCATTTTTTTCAATGCTTAAACAATTGTATTGAACCGGTTTCTTTTAATTCATAGCTGTTTAAAATGTAAGCAAACATTTTGTGAATGCATAATTTTATCTTTTATCTGCCTGATGTCTTTTTTTATTATTCCAATATCTCAAGCCTGGCTGTTTGAATAAAAGGATTTTGATGTGACTATTTCCTGTTGTAATATGTTTATTTCTGAAATAACATGTACCGTTCTTGAAAAATTAGCTAAAAATTGGTTTAGTTTATCTGCACAAGTTATGTTCTGTTTTTAGACAATGGTTTAGATTATTATTATTATTATGATTATTATTGTCTGGTGTGTAATTGTGTTATGAGTATGGTACATTGGTATTTTGTATATTAACACACCCTAGTTTATAATAATAAAAAAAAATAACTGAAAAAAGTATGTTGCAGTTAATTTTTCTGTTCAATGTAACTCAAACCAGGCTTGTTGAGGTAAGAAACTGTGTTTAGTTTAACATGCTTTACATTGTGATCTTCACAAGAATCATACAAGTACTTCGTGCAATGGCTGAAGCTGGCAGTATATATTAGCATGATGTGCTGCTTTATTCTTTCTGAACAGAATGCTTTTCACTGTCCTAAAATACATTTTGCCACATTGGAGCAGGTAAGCAGGCATGCGGTATCCATACTCCATACTCCATACTCCATACTCCAGCAGTCTTTACTTTGAGATTATCTTGCTTTGAAAAGGAAGGAAGACCACTGTCACACTCCAGACAAAGTTGAGGTGTTGTCAATTAGTTATAATAGGGCAAGCAGAAGTGACACTCATAGACTCTGTCACTCAACTCTGGGGCCCGACTTTTTGTTTTCAGTAGCTCACAGAATTGGACTAGCTTGCTTCCTGGTGAATCTTTCATTCAAACTAATGCCTATTTTTTATACCTCATTCTTCCTACTACCTTCTACACACAAGTATTAAGAATTTTAATTAATTACCTAGAATATGCATTTGTCCAGACCATTGCTCACCCCACAACCTATTCCCATAACAAGCTGAACATAAGCAGAGAAACATAAAACACTTTAGTTCTTTTTAGCAGCCCTTTTAAACGTAGTCACTGTTCTCAACAGAGAGAAGAATTATTTACCCGATGGCACAATGTAATTTTTGCTGCTAGTACTGGCGAGGATTTCAGTCTCTTTAACACTAATATTTAGACAAATATTTCTAATGTGTTATTCGTAATATCTCAGAGAATATACAGAAAAATCGAATTTTTTTGAAGTATAGTATAATACATTACTCTCACTACAAATGTATAAAATACAAATTAATGAGTGGATTATAGCTTCAATTTACATAATACAGTACTACAATGTATTTTATTCATTGTTAAACAGATGCTGTGCAAAGTTAATACATCCCAAAAGAGCTTACACATAATTTTAATTAACCCGTTAAGAAACGTGGTTCTTTTGAATTGAGAATACTACCCAAAGGGGATGGGACAAATCACTTGTTTTCATGGGAACTTATACCTATCAAAGCTACCTATAGACCTATAGCGGGTTTTTGGATGGGGTGGGGGGTTCGTAGTGAACGAAAGCTGGGGGTGGAGCATGTGCGCATGCGTTTTTAAGTTGTTGTTTTTTATTGGTAATGCGAGGGGGTGGCTCATGATCTTGAGGGGACGGGTATAACACTGTTTTATGTAATTCAGTGCTGAGTGAGGGAACACATCTAACAGTGAAAATACAGCCCGTGGAACTTGGACTATAAGGTCAGCTAAAAGTCATGTAGTAATCATAAAGAATATCTTACAGCTTCTATCATATGTCATTTTAGTCTGAGAAAATTCCAACACCATGTATGCTGTATCTTTTATTTTGAAAGATGCTATCTGAATTTTTAAACTATCAATTTTTGGCTGTCATACCCATGATTTGTGCATAATATATCTATTTTGGCAAGAAGGCCTAGACAAATCCTATATTTAGTTTTTTGTATACATATTTTAAAACATCTAGATTAAATAGCTGCCCTTGAACATTTGAAATGTACAAAGACTAGAGCCTAGTTACGCCTAGTTAACCAGAGCTGAAACATTTGTCGCTGTACATTTGAACAATTATATCCACAGTGCAGCTCACATTAACCGAGTGCGATCTGGACATACAATATAATCCAATATGACAGTAAATGCAATGAAAAGGATTAATTTGCATTCCTGTAAATGTTTCTCTTATTGGAAGCAATTAAATATTTTAACGCCCTGTCATGTTCAGAGGAACAGAAAGGTCTAGCTTGCACACTTTCATATGAAAAACAACAAAGCCAAATTTAAAGCTGCGTAAGAGCTCACATTCTGTTGTCTTTATCCAGAACATCCAGAATGTTAATCCTTTAATTATCGTCATTACTAGTGCATCTACGCCTTAAGACGCTACATATTAAAGGTCCTCGGAGGTTAGGAAGGCTTATATATATAAGCCAGTGGACTTTACTATGTACTACGGGCCCATTAGCTAGTATTTGACTCTAAATAGGACTATGTTGTATCACTGGTATATGTCATTTCTTTTTTGGGAAACCTCAGCTGACTTCAATCCACCTGACCCTGGTCGTGCTTCGTTAATTGGATGGTGCCCTTGTACTCAGAACAGAGAATTTTAATATTTTAGTTTACAAGTGATCTGATTTTAGACCTAATAATAGAGCTGAAGGCTAAAATGGAGATTCCTGACATTCATCTTGATGACGTACTTGACTGGTCATTGTTTTAAGCAGCTGACAATGATGTCTTAGGTGATATCCTATCACTTCTTGTTTGTTGTCAATAAAACGGGCCTTCTGAAACAAATTCCAGGTCTAAGTGCCGATCATGTGTGTATGGGGTGTAATAAATCATGCTGTACATGAGAGCGTCCCATATCCCATTTGCTGTTAATAAATGTAGGCATAAAATCATGCCCTGCCAAAGCCATTAGGTCAATGGTATATCACATATTTAAGTGGTATGTCAGATCATTTAAAAACTTAAGATTCAGGTAAACATAATTTACAAATGTAAATGTTTTGACCTGGAGTCTAGATTGAGCTGTCAGTTAGTTGCTTAGGAGAGGAGGGTGCAACTGACAGAAGTAATGGTGTGGGATTTAACTAACTTTCCAGTGCCATAAATGATGTTGGAAAGCAGCGCCCCCTGCCTAGCATATTAGGTTTCTAAGAGGTATGCTATGTTATGAGCTAACCCCATTCATTAGATGTTCCTGTTGTGAAGCCCTGCTGAAGAGCAGAAGTTTTCAGCGAAGAGATATAAAATGTAGCCCCACATGCCCACTGTTTATCTACAATCCTGAAATGTGTGTGTATGTGTGTGTGTGTGTGTGTGTGTGTGTGTGCACCTTAAAATAGTCTCCTGATTCAACATTCAAATTGAGTTAGTCATCCACATTAATGGAGATGAGGAGAAAGAAATTAGGTATGTCAAAGCACTTTTCCCATTGACAACTGACACTGTCTTGTTGCCTTTTAAATTGGCATATAAGGAATATGAGAAGTGCAGGCAAGACTGCTGCTTGCCTGGCTCGCCACTCAATTCTTCATTAAAACGACATCACAATTTAGAGTAATACCATACGCCAGTAAGGCTCCCAGTTTAAAGGTTTTTCAAATATTCACACATTTGCCTATGAAACCTGAAGCCCCTTAACTCTTGCCAGCTGTGTTCTCTGACTTGGCTGCACTCTACACTAGGGGTTGCTAAGTTGACTATGTAGTCTGCTCAGAAAACAGAACCAGTGTTTGGCTGACATTTATTAGCCGACCGCTTCCTGTAGGACCCCAAGTATTAACTGTTAAAACAAAAACTACAGTTCAGTACTTGTGTCAACAGTTTGCTTCACGTTAGCCTCGTTGCTTTGGAAAGACAAAGGATGACTTCTTGACCCTGGAATTAATACATCCTGATGTTAGCAGACTTTTTAACCTACAAGACAAGGCACTTTAGCAATAGGTGGCCGAGTATCAGGGATTGTATTTGGATGACACATGCCCTGGAAGTTCTGTTGGCACAGCTGGGAAACTAACAAGCTTCCTTTTAAGACAAAGAATCTGAATTACCCACTGTCAGTAACCCCATTTTGCCATGTCCGCAGGGGAGGAACTCAGACCAAACAAATGTTTCATGTGGAATTTGTCAAACCTTTATATTTTCCTTAAATTAACAATTCTCCCTGTGTGTAGCATCCTTACATCAGTCCTACTGCGACATTCATGTTATCATGCCGACACTGGGAGAAAATTGCTGCTAATAGACACATACTGTGCATGGCAATTAATATAAACTATCAGATGGATTGCAGCTGTAAAATATTTTAAGTATGAGTTCTCTATTAGGTAACATAGCAACTTAATACGTGAATATTTTGGGTAGATTGATATCATTGTTTATGATAAATAATTATGTTATTTATCTATTTATATATAAAAGTTTTAAAGGAAAACTTAAATGCTAACAGTCTAAATTGAATTGACAGCTATATATCCTTTAACAAATCACATTAGATGATACATTTGTAATTTTAAACTAAAAAATAATAATTTCAAGGTACCTTCACAACGTGTGCATCACATTCTGCTGAGTTTGTAAAGGAACCGCTAATGTTCAATATAGGTGTATCAGTTTACAGGCTTCAGACAGCTGACGACAGAGACTGGGGAAAACCAATTTCTGCTGTAACAGTGTCAATAAATAGATATATTTTTTATAATGGACCTTATAATCTCAATTTGTTTTGTTAAGGTAATGTTCAACAAATATGTGCTTTACAGATTAAATGCCATATTAAAGCTTTTGCTCTTTTTTAGAGGTATTTTCAGGTTATACAGACAATATTTAATGCTGAAAGGACAAGCAGGAAAGGTACTTAAAGGACACAATCTATATATAATTTATGAATTCATCTTTCTTCTTATATATAAATAAATAGCCTTAGATCTTGTAAAAAATCAATTGCAGTGCTATATTGGATATAAGTACTTTATCTGTGCTTACTTAATTGTAAATCTTAAGCTGTATTTTTCGTCATGAACAGGACCTTATTTCCATATTTAAATTGAGATGCTGGATTATATCCTACTGAACCAGTGGATCGCTGACAAGTTTAATGGAAGCTGTGACAACATAATTGCTCTAAAGATTTTGGTCCCTCAAACACGCATGAGTCTTTCATCCGTCAGAATAGCAACATTATTTTCCTTTAAGATGTGTCACGGTTTGTTCCTCTAATTTCTCAGTTTGTTCAACCCCACCCTACATATCCTGTTTCTTAGTTCAGTATTATTCCACCCAAGATAGTCTTTTCCCATGTTCTTATCTTCATGCCTGCATCCCATTACCTTGACAACAGAGGTTTAAGATCTGCCAAATTTTCAGATATCAGAGTGTAATCAGAAGCGAATACAAAATGCTGACGTTAAGTGACACTACTGACATTTTGAATTCTCAGTGCAGTCTTGTTTTGATGTACTGCTGCTTTGCTCCATTGTTATATCAGTAACATTTTCTGGAATTCTGTCCAGCAAAAACCAAGTGTACCTTTTTCATTTTTTCCATGAGACAACACATTGGACTTGAGGCAGGATGTGTTTTCATTATATTTCCTAGAGAATGATATTGGTAGTAGTTTTAGTATTAAGTAGTAGAAGTAGTCATAGTAGTAGTATTTTTTAAAGCAAGTGCCCCTCATGATAAGATTGTTATTTTGTGGTTGCAGTGGTGGAGAGAACAATCGCCTTTCATTGGTGTAATTTAATTAAATCGTCGTTGATTAATTTTCATCAATTGACTGTTTTCTGAGACATTTGTATTTAGTTTTAATCTCTTATTACAGTTGTTTTTGTTTTTTACCTATATGATATTAATTTCCTTAGTAAGAAAGGGTAATCAATTGTAAATAAACTTTTTCTAGGTGCAAACGCTATAAGCATGCTCTTAGAAATGCAACCACAAGTTTTTACTCAACAGTATTTGGTCAGACTTCCTTCAGACATATCAAAGACAGAGCTATATCCTATCAAGGCTACTTATTTCAAAAAGTAAATGTAATATAGATGTTTCTTTATCACTTCAGGTACTATTATATATATATATATATATATATATATATATATATATATCTTTTAATCTACCTTTATTTCTTTCCAAGAATAAATTACAATTCTGTGTTGTTCTGTACTTTGCAGGCACCAGTTTAAATTCCTTATTCTTCCTTTTTATTGTTCTACATTCAACCTTTAATTTATTTTGATTAACTGCCTTGGTTGTCAATATGTTGTAATTCATTTTATTTATTATTTACTCATCCCTTTCTTATTACATGTAGTCACATGATATAATTAGGGACATTTCCGCAATTGTGTGATTTTGACCCGGATATCAAAAAACACAATAAATTATTTATAAAAATATGATATTCCTGAAAATTAGAAACGTTACACTGCATCTCTTGAAGACCTCAAGATGACTGCAACCTTCCAGGATGAATGCTTCACATACCATAATGCTACATCACTGCTGGTGGCGAGGGCAGAGTTAGTAACAACCTTGTGTGGTTCCATTCACTTACACATCTTGAATGGATTTACAGACTCTTCCATGACTTGTTAGTCCATTATTCTATGATCCAGGTTGCACAACATCCAATTTCGACACCCTTCAATGATGTTTAGGCTTATAAGGGAACAAAAACAACTATCTGTCTATCACAGAGCCCATTCTTGCCATCAACATATCTGTGTATCACTAGTCTATGGGGAATGCCTCTAAAGCCTGCCTATTACACTTTGTCTGACACCAAATTCATGCTTCACAAATCTCTGAGACATCCCTTCAGTTTACACTTATTTTACCCCAAATTGCAGAAACAGACAAACTTTTTTTTAACTTTTTGGATGCTGATATACCATGAGATGTAGGCTTCCCAGTAATTTGTTCCCCACTAAACAGACTGCATTTCCTTCTTTTTACTCAGCACAGGTTCATGTGTTATTAATCAAAGTGCAGTCGACACAGAATAATTCCTTGAACTTCATCATGTTGTTGGCCAACACCTAGTTATTGATATTCCTATAACCTATACTCCTAATAATCTACAATTGTAAAATAGACAGATAGATGAATTCCTCCTAAAATACAGCTCCTTTTTACTTTTCCAGTCACGGTTATCAGGTTTGTATATCTGGCGTCCAAAAATGTAAATAAAGTTGACTTCAGCATAACTTTAATCAGGTTAAGTTGATTCCTTCAGAAGGCAGTGTCAATTATTGTAGACATTGGTAAGTGAACAGCGTCTGGTTGTCTTAAATTGTCAAAGTCCGAGATCCGGTGGAAATCCTAACGTCTACTCTTTCCTAGCTATCTTTAGTTTCAGTTAAATAAGCATCATTGAAAAGGAATAGGTGAACAGTTACCACTGTGTATATAAAACCATACAATGCATTTTTGCTAAGA
This sequence comes from Amia ocellicauda, assembly GCF_036373705.1. NCBI lineage: Eukaryota > Metazoa > Chordata > Actinopteri > Amiiformes > Amiidae > Amia > Amia ocellicauda. The sequence continues at coordinate 16,242,247 of NC_089862.1, read as the reverse complement.
AAATATGTATATTTGGTTAGTTTCCAATGGTGTCTTGTTAAATCCAGTTTTCCACAGATTATTAAGATGTTTAATTTTGTCCCTCTCTCAGGAAATTGTAAAATAATTATAACAAAATAATTCCAGTTCCTTTTAATTATTCAAAAAATCTCTGTTTAGATATATATTCTGTTTATCTTTAATGTACCATTTAAGTTACCGTTTATTTTAATGTTTTACAGTCTGTTATATTAAACAAAATGAATTCCTGAAAGGGGCAGAGAGACAGATGGGCATGGTAAATTAATTTGTAGACCAGAAATGGGCATTGAGACAAAGTAGAAGGCTTGACATGTTTGAACAATTGTTCCGTCTCCTTTAGTTATTATTACTACTTTTTTTCATATTTTTGATTCCTCAAAATCCATGGAATGCATAAGAAAAATGTCTCATATCCACTCTTGGATGCCATATCCTCCAGTAAGTGTTTCTGCTCTGGATCACAGATTTTATTGAGTTTTATTATGGTTTCAGGAAAAGCCGTATCAGTGCAGTGAATGTAACAAGGCCTTCAGTCAGAAGAGGGGCCTGGATGAGCACATGAGGACCCACACCGGGGAAAAACCCTTCCAGTGTGATGTAAGTTTACTTCAATGTCTCTGAGTTGACATCAACTCCTGCTCATACTTTACAAATACTGTAATATCACCTAGAGTTCTGATTGAACATATTTCAGAAACATTGTCTCTGTTATGACATTGCAACATAGAAAGGAAAGACCTCCGAGATTTAATAATTGGTCAGGAATAGCATCATTAAGTCTCGCAAGATTTTGTTTTCTTTGATTAGCATATGAGTGCAAGTAAAATGTACAACCGTAATTTTCTTGTCATTGTTTGTGTTTTTGGTTTGCAGTCTAGAAATAAATATATGTTAGGTATGTAACTTTATGAAATAGAGTTTTTGTGAGAATGTTGATTTTCTACGGGGACAATATGTGATGTGTTTATCAGATCAAAATCCTGAAATGCGTACAATTTGGCACAGTTACCTTTTTTTCTGAAATGTCAAATATCAAACACCGATAATGATTTTTCGACTCCAGTGTTTTGTGTAGAGATTAAACTTCCACCCAAAGCAGTGTCACCTAGAATGTGTTTTATACTGGGGGATATTCAACTTCGGGCCAAATCCCTCTAAGCACAATATACAATTGATATTGACATGTTCTATTATATTTACATTTAAACCAGCTTGGGTCTGACTTATTATACATATAAATTAGGACTAACATTTCTGTATTTTGTGCATTTTGTTATTTTTTTAATTTAAATTTCCCAACACCTGATCAAATGTATACACTTGAAAAAATTGTTTTGCCTATTATTATTATTATTATTATTATTATTATTATTATTATTATTATTATTATTTTAATACTAATGCTTTATACAGTATAACATATGACGCTTTCTTTTACATTTACTATTAGAGGATACTTTCTATTTCATATAAACCTAAAGCACATTATGGTTATGGTTCCAGATATAAGTAATGCATATACATGCAGAATTTAAATACATTTATACCACAGTTTTCATGATCGTGTTAGTCACACTGTATTTAAATAGTAGCAACAAGTACAATGTTGATAGTGATTTATCTTTCCTCACTTTAATTATAACTGGCGAACAGTTGTTTGCTTATCTCAGGAGACATCTTTTCCATGCTCATGGTTGTTATTGTTCCCGAATTCGATGGAGGGGGGGGGGTTAAATCCTGAACACATGCAGAACACAAGCTTTTTCATAGTCTTCCAACTCTTATGATTTCTTAGATGGTAAAATGAGCCTATACATCACATATGAGCCTATAAGACCCAAACTGTACATGGTTAATTTAACGAATAAGCATTTATACTGTTAAGACGATATAAATGACATATATAAGTGACATTAGAATTTTTACATTTCTATAATGTGTTACTTTATTACTGACATAATAGTTTTTTTTCCTCTTTTTGTAGAAGGTCTGTTTGAAATCATGAGCATTCCCACTCGGAGAATCGGATAGCAAATTAACTTCTCTCACATTCAGCACAGAGAACATTTATCAGGTCTTACATTTATTTTGCAACTGAAGGTAGGGTTTCCATCATTTATTGATAACCTGCTTCTGTGTTCCCCCTAGGTCTGTGATCTCTCTTTCAGCTTGAAGAAAATGCTGATTCGGCACAAGCTCACTCATAACCCCAATCGCCCCATGGCGGAGTGCCAGCTGTGCCACAAGAAGTTTACAAGAAATGACTACCTCAAAGTGCACATGGAGAACGTGCATGGAGAAACAGATGGATGAAAAGGCATTTGCTCTGTGGGTGAAATTCTTTAATCTATCACCTTATGGCTGCAACACTGGTTGCAAAAAGGTATATTTAAGAAATGTTTTGTACTCAGAATATATTTTTTGAAACAGTATTTAGTGTTAAGTAGATCTTACAAAAGTGCTTCCTTCATCTACAAAATTCTGCATTCATTTCTAGAGTTTGCCATGTATATATTAGTTGAGATTTGAGATCTGCTCTCCAGCTGAACATTTACTTGGGACTTACGGGAATGATTATAAACATTAAAAGTATTGCACCTTAATAGTGATGGGCGATGCATTAGTTCCCTCCATGGGAGCTTTCTATTTTTTGACATACACACTTGAGTTTCTGTGTCTTGCGTGTAGTCTTATGTTGAAATAATCCGAGTTTTTTCTAATGCTGATATTTATTCCACACAAGAGAACATGTAATTGTATGTTGCTGGATTGTATTGTTTTTTTGTCAGCGGCATTATCTTGAAAGTGTCTTACACAAACATCTAAATCAGTATACAATCAGTATATTTCAATCAGGAGATAAATACAAATAAAATAAATACCTAAAATCCTGTGATTATTTCGAGTGAGATTCCACTTTGCAGTTTTCTATTTACCATCGTTATTTGGGATCTTTTTGTAAGAAGAATGTATATTGGGAAAAATATTATATAAACTGTACTCCCTGACCATGATATTATATATCAGTTAATCCCAGGCTATTTTGAAGATGAATTAATCAAACTGAATAATTATTCCCAAGACTGATATTGGGATTTGACAGCTCATATGCATTATATTACCAGTATTTTTCTCTGCATATACTTGTGCTCATTTGTGATGTCTTCTATACTTTTACAGGTATTTTTGGTATCTTCAGATTGTAACAAGTGACTTTTTCTTCAAAAACATTCCATTAGAAATAAAACATGAAACGCTGTATATATATTTTTTAAATTCTTCAAACATTCATCCTGTTGGCTGCTGTCTGGTTATTGCTTTGAAAGCTGATTAAATGTGCTTACTTTGCTGTTAATTTAACTTTTTTCCTTGGTTAAACTGGCTTCCGGAACCTTCCCGTAATTAGTGCTTTACACAGCCTATGAATTTACCCACAATTACTGCCTGACAGATCTACAAAGACGCCCACAAAGACTTCTTCTGATGGTTCCCTGCAGTTGATGTTACTATATTTGGTTTCTGAGACATAAGACACAATTCCATGTTAATGTTCCCACTCTGGGTATCTGGGTATGCCGCAAAAATAGCATTTTCTTTTTTATTACTTCCACGGTTTTACAACAATATACATGCTATGCTCTAGATTATATTCAGTGTTCATTCAGGTTGCTACATTTAAAATCATGTACAAATACATAATACTATTCAGTGTCTGCAAGATATTTCACATAGTTTTATAATATCTGTATTTTCTTATTAGAAAGAAATATGACATCAAGATAATGAGGGGTTTATTTTGGTTTGAAACTTTGTTTTATCTACTACCTGGCATGTTGTTGATTAAATAAATGAGAAGCCTTTTACCATTTATAGACTTCTGACTTTGGGATTCTTCAGGTCCATAGCAAATTTACAAAGCATCAGACAAAGGCTGCTTACAGTTTGTTGTGTAATATAAAGCAGCCCTGGACACCAGAGGGTATATGAAAATGCTGTGGTACGTTTGAAAATGTTTTTTCATTGTCAAAATGTCCAGTTCAGCGATTATCTTTTGGCTGTATTGTTGCTTTTACAGATTTGTAGAAGCATTATTATTCATCTCAGCTTCATTCTGAGAAAATAATAAATCATTCCATGGACATAACCATGCATACAAACACACACACACATGCATACACACACATACACATACTTATGTATTTAATGTAAATCCATGTCCAGTTCTAGTTCTATGAATTATAATCATGCTTTTATAATTAAACTTCAAGGCATGACCGGAATGGATTAACATGGGATAATCACAAACCTAAGGATTAATGAGGTATGACATGTAACGGAGTGCCGCTAATGCTCTAGAGCTGTGTGATTATCTCACATTTATCAGCTCGCAAGGAACCTTCTTTTAATGTTGGTGAGCTACATTTTTTAACCCTATCATTGTTTTTGTTCAGTGCATGTATCATGAGTGTTTCAACATGCTTACTGTTGCTGAAAATTGGTTGAAGTCTATTATTGGTTGATTATGCGATCACTTTGACATTCCTAGTAGAGGAATGCACCCTTGATGCACAACAGTTTATTATTTTTATGTATGTATGTATGTATGTATGTATGTATGTATATACACTCACCTAAAGGATTATTAGGAACACCTGTTCAATTTCTCATTAATGCAATTATCTAATCAACCAATCACATGGCAGTTGCTTCAATGCATTTAGGGGTGTGGTCCTGGTCAAGACAATCTCCTGAACTCCAAACTGAATGTCTGAATGGGAAAGAAAGGTGATTTAAGCAATTTTGAGCGTGGCATGGTTGTTGGTGCCAGACGGGCCGGTCTGAGTATTTCACAATCTGCTCAGTTACTGGGATTTTCACGCACAACCATTTCTAGGGTTTACAAAGAATGGTGTGAAAAGGGAAAAACATCCAGTATGTGGCAGTCCTGTGGGCGAAAATGCCTTGTTGATGCTAGAGGTCAGAGGAGAATGGGCCGACTGATTCAAGCTGATAGAAGAGCAACTTTGACTGAAATAACCACTCGTTACAACCGAGGTATGCAGCAAAGCATTTGTGAAGCCACAACACGTACAACCTTGAGGCGGATGGGCTACAACAGCAGAAGACCCCACCGGGTACCACTCATCTCCACTACAAATAGGAAAAAGAGGCTACAATTTGCACAAGCTCACCAAAATTGGACAGTTGAAGACTGGAAAAATGTTGCCTGGTCTGATGAGTCTCGATTTCTGTTGAGACATTCAGATGGTAGAGTCAGAATTTGGCGTAAACAGAATGAGAACATGGATCCATCATGCCTTGTTACCACTGTGCAGGCTGGTGGTGGTGGTGTAATGGTGTGGGGGATGTTTTCTTGGCACACTTTAGGCCCCTTAGTGCCAATTGGGCATCGTTTAAATGCCACGGCCTACCTGAGCATTGTTTCTGACCATGTCCATCCCTTTATGACCACCATGTACCCATCCTCTGATGGCTACTTCCAGCAGGATAATGCACCATGTCACAAAGGTCGAATCATTTCAAATTGGTTTCTTGAACATGACAATGAGTTCACTGTACTAAACTGGCCCCCACAGTCACCAGATCTCAACCCAATAGAGCATCTTTGGGATGTGGTGGAACGGGAGCTTCGTGCCCTGGATGTGCATCCCACAAATCTCCATCAACTGCAAGATGCTATCCTATCAATATGGGCCAACATTTCTAAAGAATGCTTTCAGTACCTTGTTGAATCAATGCCACGTAGAATTAAGGCAGTTCTGAAGGCGAAAGGGGGTCAAACACAGTATTAGTATGGTGTTCCTAATAATCCTTTAGGTGAGTGTATGTATGTATGTATGTATGTATGTATGTATGTATGTATTAGCAGAGCAATACAAAGTGCAATAATACAGTGCAGTTCAGGCATAATACATTTTACAAAGTTTACCAAATATACCATCCCACTAGCTAGTCATTATATCTAAGGTATATGGCAGTACTTGATACTCTTACATGTTCTATTGATTTTTATATTTCTATTTGAGTTTCATAATTTGTATAAAAAAATTGAGTGTTCTAGATTAATGGGGGAGCCAGGATCACACTGTCCATAAACCCACACAGACAGGTTTAAAAACACAAACAGCTTTTTTTCTATTAGCAACATATTAAACATGTCTTGTACATTGTCTTAAGTCCATTGTTATTCATAGGCCAACAGCTGGATCAAATAATAGAACAAAAGCCAATCCTTTGTTCATAGACTTACCAACAGTACAATAGCTACCATCTGATATCTACGGTGGGTTTGTTTTGATTTTTGACAGTCCATGGATTTTTAGTCAGGTGGAGTGATTTGTTTCAAAATACAGTTGTGGTGTATAAGTGGTGAAGCAGCTGTGAGTAAATCCGAGATTAAGATAAAGCTTCAGGAATGTCACCAACCAATCAGAGAATCTGATTAATAGACACAGCTGCAAAGCATAGGCTATATTACTGTAGATCGGGACACATTCAATGATAACAAATGTATTAATAAAATGTGTATTGAACAGGAATTTTGTGACAAATTAAAATGTGTATGAATCCGAGTTCCACAGGTTAAAAAATATATTATTGTTAAAATTTTGTTAAGGATGGAAAACCATGACTCTCAGTAGTTCATATAGTATATCTAAGTATATATATAGAGAGAGATTTCTGCGTCCAAGGTTAATAAAACATTGTATGTATGCATAGCTTTATATTTAAGAATATTTGTATTTTTTTCTTTTTTCTTATTATAGTTACGTTTTAGTAAAAGACTGGAAATGGTATTAAATAAATAAATATGTGTGGAGATAAACTGGTTTAACAAATCATATGCATGTTTTACTGATCCAAACTTAAGAGAGATAGTCATAGCTGTATTTTTATTTTGTGCGTATTTTTTGTGTTAGTTTATTGTGACGCTGTTCTGACACTGGCATGTTTCAGTGACCAGATTTAATTGGAAGGTATGGTGGAATCTGCTGGTCAGGATTGTATCCTTGCTTTCGTGAAAAGAATTAACAGCTGATACCCAGTCTGTCACATTTCCCTCTTCAAATTAATTTCCCTCTCAGTGGGGATTCTGCATTAGCATGGCTTTAAAGAGATACATGGTGTGCATCTTTCAGGTCTCTGTGCATAGCTTTCCGACTCCACTCGTGACTCAAGTTTGACAGTACCGGAGATCAGAAGCTCCAGTCCGTATGGGGTCTGTCATCACCAGCCTATGACAAAAGGTAGGGGACTAGCTTGAACTGTTGAGTCTTGCGGCCATGGCTATTAAAAACAGCCAGACCAGATGCTCACATTGATGTACTGCAGTAGGTGATAGAAATACCAGGTTTGGTGTTCTACTATTGTGCCCAGCAAGAGCTTCCATTAACAAGACAAAAAGCTCAACTAAAGAAGTCATCATGTCCCTGTGAAAACAAATTAGCTGGAAGTGGCAACAAAATGTCTTGCTGTTGACTGAAGAGGAATAACTGCTCTCATTTACAGACCCTTTTGAGATTAACTGATTAAGCATGCTGAGATAAATTAGAGACAAACGCCTCACAGATAAGCTGCTTTGAGGCAAGTGATGATTTCCTTAAAATAATGTTGTTTACACTAGAGTTTAGGGCTGTACTGCTGTGAAGTAAATGTCCTTCATTTTATATCAGATCAGAATTGGGGATTGGATAATTAATGCCACAAAATTAAGCTCTTAAATTACAATATGAGTATTTTAAATATTTAATGGCAGATGTTTATTGTATTTTATTGTTGATCTGATTACAGAAGAAATGCATCATAACTTTCCCTTTCTATAGTTCTTAGTGGTTAAGTATCTGGTTGGTTTTTGGAGTATGGGACAGTGGTATGTTTATAATCCATGTTGAAAACAAAACCATATATGTATGGTTTCTGTATAATATAAAGTTTTCAAAATTATACTCAAGGCAAATACAAAATACATTGCTTCTTTCAAAATCAGTGAAATGTTGTATTATTAGACACTTGTGTCTAATAATAAAATGCAAATACATTACATTTTAAGTAAGGGAATTGGCTCTATAATTATATGTGCATTCTGGTAATTGTTATTAAACCATATTTTAAATGATGTGTATTGTTCCAAAGTGTGAGGAAAAACAAACCCCACAAATCATTTTAGGAATGCTTGGACAACATCTGTGGGTCAGTCAGGTTTTCGTTGCTGGGTGTAGCAGCAATGGGTTACAGTAAATTTGCTCCTAATTATATGTTTTTATTGTAAATTCTAGTTTCCTGTACTGGAGCACCATCTGTGCTTGGTCAGACTGGGGCTACTGGTTTTAAAAGCCACATGGACTTGGTTTCTGAACAAAGACCTGAAAACAAGATACAGTATCATTATAACCAACATTTTGCGATTGAAAATAACCACTGTCACATCTAGAATGAGATGTTGAAGGTTGTTTTACAATGATGTTTGGATGAAATTTCCATGGTAACTCCCAGACAAACTGTAAAGAATAGGATACTTAGCCTATAGACTAATTGAAGAAGTGGTGTTCGCCCCAGTGTGATATAAAAATGTATAGTCATGCCACCGAAACTATTCTCATGTGTACAGAGCGTGCAGTTTGACTTCCAGCTTACATTCCAGTTCACAAAGTTCACATTTTTTTATTACAGCTGTATTGCTGTTGTCCATGGCTACTGAAATAGCTAAGAAAATAATTATGCAGCCTCCAGTCATCCCACCTTGGAGACAATCTCGTCAGCTCCCAGAAGCTAGGCTTCAGCCTGGTCATAACTTGATGAGTCTCAGAAGAACCATGGGCTGCTGCAAGAGGTATTGTTTGCGATTAGAAACCAGTTTTCACCTGAGGGTACGTTATTTTATATCAGCTGTAAAACATAATAGAGTCCCTGGTTATGTATTTAAGATCCCATAACAGGTTCTAAATTGCTTAGCCAATGCAGGTTATTCAAACCTCCTTTTCAGGTAAGTTGTATATCCTGCCACATGCGTATGTATGTAGTTCACGTCAGAATTTGTGTAATGTGCTGACTACTGGACTTGTTCTACTGAAGAGACATTCTATCCACTCACATTTACTGTAACAACATTACTTGTATATACACCATTAAATAGTTTAAAATGAAAGCAAGACATATGTATTCATTATGTATACATTATATAATTGGTATATAGATATATACATATAGCTTCCAATATAAATTTGAAATAAATGCATTATTTGTGTTGTAAAATACATCATTTTCATAGTCTTAAACTGACTTTCTATTAATTCTGTGAATGTTTATTGTTTGTACCTTCAACTTGCTGTTAATATAAATGTACTGTACAATACCTGAGTCATGTTTTCAGTTAAAGTAAACCTTTTTTATATATATATATATATATGTGTGTGTGTGTGTGTGTGTGTGTATATATATATATATATATATATATATATATATGCAATTCATGTTATATGTTCAGGAAAGTGTGAATGTTTTTTGTTGTTTTTCTTCTCTAAGCATTCATTAACATGCACAAAAGAGATTAAGTGCTTTTAGTTTCAAGTTACATTGCACTGAAGATTGTTTGACATCATCTTAAAAAAAGTGCTAGGTCAAGACATCAATAGAGATCAGTGTTACACAAAACTAGAGAACAAATTGTCTAGGGATCAGGTTAGACCTCAATTTGTGCAAACAAGATCATATAAAGGTCACAGTTGTTGTAAGATAGAGATGTTATTCTATCTGGTGATGAAGAAAGAACTGTCACCATGAGCCAAATAGACAAATCTAAACAGATTGTGCCTAACCATAAAAAAATTAAATGAAAAAATAAAATATTTTGGCTTTACTGGTGCATACATGGGTGTTCCAGTGCTTTCTGCCAATAGTTTCTGCCACTTTTATACTGCCGACATTGCAATATTATATAATGTGAGGGCTATACTGTGGTTTTGGGAAGCATAGTGACTGACTTTTTAATCCAAGTAGTTTCTCAAATTCTGTGCCACTTTAACTTTAAGCAAGTGCCAAACCTTGCATAATTCCGTTCTATTTCATGCAGAATTCAGCGGAGTCCTTGAAGAGAAAAATTGATAATTAAAAAGTGTCTGATTTAATAATTTCTGCTTCATTTGTATTTTAAGTTTTTTTTTTTTTTTTTGTTCCTTTCTGGAAAATGTTTATATGAGATATTTATAAGATGCACAAAATATAAAAATTACAAACAATATTCTAGGATATTGTATATGCTTTTGTGGTATAGCAAGAAGAGATTGTATATGAATCCAAATTATGCAAATGAAGGAAGTCGATACATGAAAATGCATTTACCTCAACAAGGAAATGCAACACAGGACATGTTTTAAAACAGCCAATATTACGCTGCAGCCTGCAAAGACTGTAACTTCAAGGCATACAAACCTTTTTTTTTTTTTTGTATTTTATAAGCCTTAATTTAAAGGCTTTTGTTGTCTGTTACATTTTCAATACTCTAACAACACATTGGAAATGTGTTTCCTGTTCATCATTGCTATAAAGACCATGGTGTAAAATCATGAGGGCCCTGAGAAAGGAGCTTGTCCATTGCCTTGGGAATTCATTGCCTAACCAGCCTGTACAGAATAATGAGCAGAACAGACATAGCAGTTCCACTATCAGGTTACTGCGGCTCTTGAACCTCTTTTGTCATGGTGCTTGCTCGCAAATGCACAAGGTGTTAGTGCACTGTTATGTCTGTGCTTGCAATATTGAAAAATTAGAGCACTCTGCAGGTGTTAGCTCTGACATGTTTAAGTCACATCCTTCTGCTCCGAATAGTTAGAAAGAGTAAGTTTCTGACTTCTGGACTGTATACATGAGCAACCCTCTGGTGGTCACATGGTGCATAACAGGTGGTTCTTTTTGCATGTTGACCTACACAATCCCTACGGTTCTCTCTAAATATTTGCTTTTACATCAGATTGTGTTTTGCAAACTGTCACTTACTTTGTCAGTGTAGACTGAAATAAACCCAGAAAAGATTAGGTTAGAGTTTCCATCCTATTATGTAATAAATGTAATTGTGACTTCCAGGAGACATGAAAAATAATTCAGTTACAATTTCAAAAACACCCCTCACTTCAGGGTGTAGAAATCACCTGTAAGCTCCAATCAAGTAAAACCAGTCCACTGCACTGGGAGATCACACTACCAGTTTATAGCACTTTGGAATACCTGTTTGAGAATCCAGAAAAACCTGCTCACACACAGTAATAATCTTCAAATTAATGAAAACAATACATATATTGATTATGCCAATGTCAGGGCACTATGGTCAGAGTGTATTGAAATGTAAACATAACCACTGTTCATGTATTTGTGTTTTCACCTAGGGGATACTTTTCACTACATACTAAAATCAGGAAGGACATGAACGCAGCCCAGTTTCCTGAAATAACAATGTGAAAAATGTCTATAAGTTAGAATACAATTAAACAAAAAACAATAAATATTAAGATTATGAGAAAAAAAAAAATGTAATTGCGGATCATACTGGGAATAATACATATCTTGGGCAACGCCACCAGCACTGCTCTCATGCGCCCACCAGTACAGGAGAGTAAACATAATTTTCCACACCTGTATTCCTAATTGCAGAGAGAAGAAACACCAAAAACACATTAACCTTTTAGCCCTTTTTGGTTATTGCATATTATTTAATTTTACATAATTAATCTAAAAATTATTACCAATTTATGTATTTTATGGAATTATTGGAAGAAAGCTTATAGATGTATCTTATGTGTGAGAAGTGCAAGTTAGGGAACATGAAGATGTTAATCAGAATGAAAAGAATAACTTAAGAGAGCATACAATTAAAAAAGGGGTCACTTCACAAGATTCAAATATACAATTAACACCAAATACTCTTGCAGTCAGAATTGTATTAATTCTGTGTGCAGTGATGGACAAATGTATGTAAACCCTTTGCAAATTATGAAACAAATATTTTCCTGGAATAATTGTTTCACACACTCAAAAAATATATATATTTAGAATTTGCATTCAAATGAAATTGTCCAGACATGAAAACAAAAGTAGATTTTATTTGTTTTAACTCGCAAAAGAAAGTTGAAGAAGCTTTCTATCATTTAGGTCATATTACATATTTTATGTCAATTTGGCGATCTTCTTTTTCACTTGAAAAGTGTGTAATTTTGAAAAAGAAAGTTTAAGTAGCTACGGATAGCTAAGAAAAAAGGATTTATTGAACTCGGTAAAGGTGGTAAACAGAAACCATATGGGTTACATCCCAGGGGATGAATTAAATACAACTCATCTGACACTTCTGTTCTAATCTATCTTTGACGGCTGCTTTTTGTATTATAGATAAAGCATCCTAGAGATTTTCATGATCCACATTTGAAGATCCTCTTGAAGGCATGTGTAGGGAGTAGTAATTAAAATGTAGGATACATTGCAGTTCACATTCATGTTCTTTATCTGTCAGCTTATTAAGTCTGATTATATAAAACAACAAAAAGAATGCAAACTGTTTGGAGGGATTCGCCAGGTCGGGTGCAACAACATCCACAGTATGTATACATTTTTCTTTTTTTCTTTCTTGCTAAACCCTTAAAACGACAACCTGGTATAAAATCAATGCAGACCAGGGAATATTCACTGCAGAAATTCAAGAAGCCACCAAGGATTGAATGCCGAAAAGGACAGTGCGTGAGTGCTGGCAGTAATGGATTCAAGTCTGAAGACAGGAAGTAAGAAGAAGGGAGTGCCAAAAATGGAAAAGAGGATGGGGTGTGTGACTGCTTTTTGTTCCTCATTCAAGAAATTGACAGAATGAGAGCATGAATGATTCATTTGACAATGAAAATTTAAGGCACCCTTTATTAAAATGACAGCAGTTTGCTTTTTCTTATGTATTAAGTTATTTTTAAAATGTTACATGACAGCTCTGTCTCAGTGATGAGTGCAAAATAGAAATCCTTAGCTAATGAAATAACTAGATCATCACTTTTTTGCATGATTTGGGTTCGTATTGGTTTTATTACCTATACCACCTATCTTGCAGTATGAGATTTGTAGTTAATTTACTACAGACCTTCTGCATCTTTTTAACCAACCACATCTCCATAGTACCTGAAAAATAATATTCATATGTTTAATACTACTTATTAATTTGTCCAACTCTATTATTCAAATACTTTTTCATAAATCATTACATGTTTTGTAATATATTTTACATATTCTGTACTTCTAATACCACCTGTATTTGTCAGAATGATTTACAAGCCAGAGAAACAACCCTATCGTAGATGGTTCACCTACCACCTTTTCCACAAAAGTGTTTGAATGCAGCAATTATTTATCAGCTCCTTCCTTTTTCCCATACCATGACCAAACATTCAGAATATAAATTCAGTGTTACTTGAATCTCGTCAAAGCAGTGAAATATGATGCCTGATCTTTGTCAACGATGTGTTCAGAAGTGAATGAAAATCAAACGTCACATTGATTGATGTCACATTGACTGTTTGCATTCTTTCCTCATTATCCTTGGTCCTGATTTTAGTTTGTAATTTAAATTGTGTTTAATTATTCACTTCAAACAGTTATTGACAGCATTTTAAAGCTATTCCTTTTCTTCAAGAAACAGTTTTGCTGTAATATAAATATATATAGATTTTTTTGTGATGAAGGATCTTCCTTAATCAAAACATGAAAAGTGTAAATTATTCCCTCACTTGTCCATTTCCCCCAATGCATAGCTCTTTGGTGAGGTATGAGGAGAAATTCTTTTGTGTATTACATTTGTTTCTGGAGAATCTGCAGCAGATTAATGAGCTTGTAAAGATATGACAAGTTACAAGTAGTTTAACATTTTGTGTCTGTTTTACCAGTACAAACATATGGGATTCAAAGTATCATGTGTCAGCTAAAACAGGCAGAATTGTGCTTTTACCAATTAATCATGGAATAACTCTGACAATATAGTGAGGATAATTTATGTAGCCATTCAAGCATATTCTGAAATTATTTGTATCTATCTGGATTTTTTTTAGATTTTTTTTTTTCATGGTTCCTTTTGTAACTTAAGAGTTTGTGATGTCTTATAGTTTAATGGTACAGAACATTCTGGAATTTTAAAACATTTATTTTAACTAATACAAATTAAAATAAAGCACAATACATTTAAAAGCATTTGGAAAACACACATCTTAGGTTAATCCATCTAATTAACTATTAAATATATACTTGATCATAAAGAATGGAATTTTGCATTTACATTAGCTTATAGTTATATAGATTGATAGACAGACAGACAGTGATTTTGTTTTTTCTTTTCTGTTGTTTCTTTGCTGTATTGCTTGAGGAGTTTCTCAAAATAACTGATACAAAGTTTGTAGCTTAGCTACAAATATGCATTGTCTGTTTTTTAGTGTTTTTATCCAAATCTTTTGTATGTGCCCTGAAGTACGGTGAGACTCAATCCTTTTTGTACTTTTAATTAACCATGCAGCCCATGTCACAAATGGACCACACACGCTCCCCATTATTCACTGATGCTCTTCATGAAGATAGCTAAAGGCTGCAGACATGAGGCAGCTGCTTCAAATAAATCTGTTTATTTGCCAACAGTCTATCCAAAAACTAATTCAGGTACAATGGAAGGTCCTTAAAAAATTATATTGGATTTTGTACAATGGGGTGAAAGGAGAACATAGACATAAATGCCAAATATATTCAGATACATTATTTTCACATGGTCTATGTGCAAAACCTTAAAAGTTACATGTTTTAGTATAGTATGTGATTCTAAAATATAAAATATGAATGGGTGGTCTTATGCAGGAATAGACAGAAGGTTCTATATACTTTGCAAATAATCATACAATATAATGTCAGTGGTTGTGGTCGATGGCACTGTAGTGAATCAATATCATCAACACATTGTTGTCTACAATGGGGAGTAAGTATATTCAACAGTTTGCTGTTTTTGGAGTACAACAGTTTGCACACCCATATTATTGCCGTGCCAGCAAGAGAGGAAAAATAAAGAACTGAATGTACTTACTTCAGTATAAACAATAGAAGTCCATGTTATTTCAGGGGAGACATATTTCAGCTGAATCTAATAAACAAAATATAATATATATAATTTAAACTTAATCCAATTAACATTATGTACATGCTTATTCCAAACAAATATTGTGTTAGTTGGATGCTAACAGACACACCAGAGTCACAAATAATAGAAGTACATAGGTCCAGATTCATCAAGGTCCTGGCACTAAAATACTGTACTTTCCATAGCTTATGAAAGCAAACTCGTGATGCAACAAACCCCATAAAAACAGAGTGAGAACTGATGAACTTGATTAAAAATGTTTATTGTTGCAAGTATGTAAAGCCCATAGTTTATGTAATTAAATGTTTTGTATTGCCAAAATGGTATTGATAATTAGTTTGACATATCCTTTGGAAACTGAAGTGTACGATTATTATTGTTATTATTTATTTCTTAGCAGATGCCCTTGTCCAGGATGATGCAAGCTCAGATTGAGTAGCCCTAAAGTAAAACATATAAATCGATGTTCTTGGTGATATATGCTCTGCATTTATCATGTGTTGCAGTACAATTCAGTTTTCATTGTAAATCTAAAATAAACTAACATGAAAATATCAGTGAAAAGCATCATTGATATGGAACCAGTGCATTCCAAGTTTTTCGATATATTCAACCTAATACATTTTTAAACTATCAGACAGTTCCAAGAATCATTTGACTATCGATTCAATAATATTATTGAAATAATAATAGACATAAATGAATGTTTAAATTAAAAGAGATTGAACATGTACACATTGAAGCATTGAAAATATTACAGAGAGAGAAATGCGGGGTCAATTAAATGAATTTATTAGGAACAGCCACAGTGAGGACTATTCCCATATAACAATCTTAAAAAGTAAGAAGTGCAAGCATTATTGACCCATATATGGTCAAGCATGAGTTGAGGTTGATAAATACGGGGGCTTCATATGATGTATTAACCGAAAACTCCTAGCATTGCTATTCTAGTTTGAACTACGGCACAGTACAGTAGCACAGTAAAACAGTGACGTCTTTGTCCACTGTCTATCTCGGTCCTGGCTTTGGAGTCATGAAGAGCCACCTCCATGGCAGCAAACAGTCTGTGTGCCCGTGGAACAGGTGTATTGTCCATTGTTAATTGTCCATGCCATCAAGGTATGGCCACCATGCCCGTCAAGATGTGTAAAATGCACATATGCTTCATCTCCTGAAGGACTCGTTTTGTCTGTAAACATGACATAGTACTTTTGCTGTCTTGTATAAAAAGGGTGTTGTGACATACACAGCAGTGGAAACATTAGCAGATTAGAAGTGAAGTCTCTTTCTGTATATGAAGATATAGACATCAATGTCACTCCGGTGATTAGTTTTCATGTTATGTAATGCATGTTATGGTGACCTGTTCAAGAATGACATTAGTCATTACACACAAGCACCTACAGTGTCAAATCAATAAAAAAGCACTAAATATCCCGTGGATAGAAGTTATCACAGTAGCTCTTTTGAATCATATGCTCACCTGAGCTTTGTCAGACACATTAACTAACCCCATGAAAGCCACAAGATAAGGTTTATTGAGGTAAAATTGTTCAATTCAAATGTCAGTGTTAAAAACAAAACAAAACATGAACACTCTAGAAAATATTCTTTATCGGTACTGAAATGTAAATTTAATTCAATTAAACATGTACACATTTACAGATGATGTGTAAATACCATTTTAAAGAAAAACAACATAGAAAGAATACATGTACAGACAATAGCCCTAGGTAGGTCAATAACAAGTCTGTTTTAAATTAAAACATAAAATATGAAATAGAAGGCTGCCTAGCAAAGTTATAATGATATTCCTGGTCCTAGAGAGACACAAGTCTTGACTCAGTGGTAATTTAGATCAATTACATCAATAATTGATTAAATTAAGTAATGAGACAAGACTCACTTAATCTAAGGCACAGAACTCACTGGGGTGGGACGCAGCAGCCATTCTGTGCTGGCAGCTCAACTATATAGCACATGAAGCACAAAAGTGAGAACTTGACTTTGCCAATTCACTAGAGGAGGATATTTAGGTATAGGCCGGACTGAGTTTTAGATTGTAGCCAAAACATTCAAGTTAGAACTGTTTATTATTGCCCCACACCCAGCCAACCCTGCAAATAGTGCCATAAGGTATCGTGATCTTGGCATAATGTCTCGTTCACAGAAAAGTGTCACCTGCCATCCTTCTGGGAGATTTGAATTTCTGGTACAGATGAAAGAAAGCCATATGGGTCCAGCAACACTTCCAGCAACTGCCATATTTTCTTAGTTCTGCCATTGAAGTGCTAAACAGACACACTCTGAGGACGCTTCTGAAATCTGACATGATCAGGCTTCACTATGGAGTAGCTGCTTGGAGTTAGTCCGAGTTGGAATGAAAACAGAAGGAGGTTAGAAGAACCTGTGACTCTTCAGAACCAGGGTCAAAAACTACCTGCACAGAAATTTCCAATGAAACAGAGCTTTATTTGTATTTCTTGGACGTGTCTACCATCTATCCAGAATAAATCTCTCGGTAAAAGAGCTCAGTAAATTTTGAAGCAATTTTTTTTTTTTTAATAATTATTAAATTAATACAGTTTTAGAATTAACGTTCTTGTTGCCTATGCACTGTTTACATTAAATGTTGTAAATGTCTATATGATATCTGAATATGTATGCTCTTGTAACTATTGTGAAGGAAAATATACATTGGACATGGATTGATAAGTTAAAATACAAGCAAGGTCCTCAGGCAAAAATGATGAAAGACACAAAGTTCCTTTTCCTGTTGGCTTGAATGCTAAAATACATAATACCATAGTTATGTGCTTAGTAATTTATTACATTGAGGAAAACAATACATTCTTTTTTTTTGCTTTTCATTGTGCTTTGTCCTTTTGTGGCAGTGATTTATGACTTTTGGTAATCTTAGTTCACTTATTTCAAAGCTGATAAAATAATGAAGCACAGGCTACTGTCTTAAACCTGTAGTCTGTGAGACGTCAGCCTTGGACCAATAACTCAAAGAGATTAAGCGCTGCCACTGCAAGCCTATGAAACAATGAAGGAAGAAATGAAATCACAAGGGAGTCCATGCTTTGTGCAGTTATATATTGTTTCTCTGCTGTGAAAAAGACACACCTTGTCAGATTTATACAGGCTGGACTCCTTAAAGAATAAGACTTATTTTGAAGTAGTCAGTGGAGGAAATATGACCATTATCTATATATAATTATTAATGTCATTAAAAAGGCTTGATATTTTGATATTTGTATTTTAGTTGATGATAATCATAATCTCACATGTATCGTTAATTTGGTGATTTGTGAAAAACAAACCAGTAGAATCTGTGTAATGTTGCTAATGCAAAAGTAATCATAAATACTGATATTTGTAATAGAAAACAAATTAGAGAAATGGTATAAGAATAATCTACAAATACAACTGACTTGATGACCACTCCTGCTGGATTTTGGTTGGTTCTTATGAGAAACACAAGAAAACCCTTATATGTTGCTTGTGTACTTCTTGGATAACATTTTTAATGGTTTTCATCAGATGCTGAAGGTGCTGAAATAAAGTGAAGCGTTGACTAAATTATAAGGAATTTAAAATTAAAACATGAATTGTTAGTGAGAAATGTCTCCCTATAAACCCACATATAAATATTGATTTAAAAAAAATGTGTTGCGGAATTACATCGCAGGTGGCTTTAAATCACATCCAGAAACATGTATTTTTTTAAATAATCTTAGATTGAGTTCAACTATATGCATTTGTATAACTCATCATATAAATACAAAACTGTGCTTCTGCTGCTCTGCTTAAACAATCAGGTTTGTTTTGTACTTAAATTGTGTTCCCAGGTGCTTCTGAGGGGTTCCCCAATGTGACTGTTTTATTTCGGTGGAGGAAAACTGTTTATCTATGGCTTAGTTGAATGGATATAATCATTAATTTATTATAATGTACTAATAGTAAATATATTTTTTTAAGTTACTCATTCCACATATAGTGAGGGAAAAAAGTATTTGATCCCCTGTTGATTTTGTACGTTTGCCCACTGACAAAGAAATGATCAGTCTATAATTTTAATGGTAGCTGTATTTTAACAGTGAGAGACAGAATAACAACAAACAAATCCAGAAAAACGCATTTCAAAAAAGTTATAAATTGATTTGCATGTTAATGAGTGAAATAAGTATTTGATCCCCTATCAATCAGCAAGATTTCTGGCTCCCAGGTGTCTTTTATACAGGTAACGAGCTGAGATTAGGAGCTCTCTCTTAAAGGGAGTGCTCCTAATCTCAGCTCGTTACCTGTATAAAAGACACCTGTCCACAGAAGCAATCAATCAATCAGATTCCAAACTCTCCACCATGGCCACCACCGAAGAGCTGTCCAAGGATGTCAGGGACAAGATTGTAGACCTACACAAGGCTGGAATGGGCTACAAGACCATCGCCAAGCAGCTTGGTGAGAAGGTGACAACAGTTGGTGCGATTATTCGCAAATGGAAGAAACACAAAATAACTGTCAGTCTCCCTCAGTCTGGGGCTCCTTGCAAGATCTCACCTCGTGGAGTTTCAATGATCATGAGAACGGTGAGGAATCAGCCCAGAACTACATGGGAGGATCTTGTTAATGATCTCAAGGCAGCTGAGACCATAGTCACCAAGAAAACAATTGGTAACACACTACGCTGTGAAGGACTGAAATCCTGCAGCACCCGCAAGGTCCCCCTGCTCAAGAAAGCACATGTACAGGCCCGTCTGAAGTTTGCCAATGAACATCTGAATGATTCAGAGGAGAACTGGGTGAAAGTGTTGTGGTCAGATGAGACCAAAATCGAGCTCTTTGGCATCAACTCAAATCGCCGTGTTTGGAGGAGGAGGAATGACCCCAAGAACACCATCCCCACCGTCAAACATGGAGGTGGAAACATTATGCTTTGGGGGTGTTTTTCTGCTAAGGGGACAGGACAACTGCACCGCATCAAAGGGACGATGGACGGGGCCATGTACTGTCAAATCTTGGGTGAGAACCTCCTTCCCTCAGCCAGGGCATTGAAAATGGGTCGTGGATGGGTATTCCAGCATGACAATGACCCAAAACACACAGCCAAGGCAACAAAGGAGTGGCTCAAGAAGAAGCACATTAAGGTCCTGGAGTGGCCTAGCCAGTCTCCAGACCTTAATCCCATAGAAAATCTGTGGAGGGAGCTGAAGGTTCGAGTTGCCAAATGTCAGCCTCGAAACCTTAATGACTTGGAGAGGATCTGCAAAGAGGAGTGGGACAAAATCCCTCCTGAGATGTGTGCAAACCTGGTGGCCAACTACAAGAAACGTCTGACCTCTGTGATTGCCAACAAGGGTTTTGCCACCAAGTACTAAGTCGAAGGGGTCAAATACTTATTTCCCTCATTAACATGCAAATCAATTTATAACTTTTTTTTTTCTTGATTTTTGTGTTCTTATTCTGTCTCTCACTGTTAAAATACACCTACCATTAAAATTATAGACTGGTCATTTCTTTGTCAGTGGGCAAACGTACAAAATCAGCAGGGGATCAAATACGTTTTTCCCTCACTGTATGAAAAGGCTCCTTTTGTACTTCAGCCAAACCATCTCCTCACTAAATAATTTGTACTTTTACAGAACATTAGTGTGTTTGTGATGAAAACATGTAGTTAGGCTTACATCAGATCTATATTTCACAAGTCTTAGTGTAATATATATAGTTGGAGAGCAATAGAACTTCTAAACTACCTCCTGTTAATTTGTATTTAAACGGGTGAAAGACGAACATTAAAATCAAATTGTTCAAAGATTCTATTTATAGTGAAAGTTTACAGAGCAGACAAGTAAACAGTTTCTCATGGTGGGAATTCCAGTGACTTTTGCTGCTTCAGTGTTTTATTACATTCAACAAAGAAACACTTGGCTTTGATATACAGTTCAGTTGATTAGATTTTGCAATTAAATATTAAAATAAAATGACACCTGTAAGCTTTTCAAATACATTTAAAATAAAAAATAAATACATGTTTTGTTTTCAGGTTGACCTCTATATTGTCTGTTAAAATAGTTTTTAATATAATAGTTTTTCTCAATCAATGTATAGAATATACTTGGAAAATGCCTGCCATATTGATGTAAACATTGACTTATTTATACAATTAAAATATTTCTTCTTAAAATAACCTGGCATAAAAAGCTCGCAGAATATACATGTTTTAATAGGTGGTTTGTTTTGTGTTGGTGTTTGGAATCCATGACTATTTAAATAATACCCTTATGTCAGTCAGGTAAAAATATTATGTAATTCAAGAAACTCACAGTAACATGTTAATAATTCATTTTTCACCTGTTTAGGAATTACAGAGAAACCTAATCCATGTTTGGGAATGTGTTTTTAGTTTTAACCTGGTATAGCATGTTTATAACCATAAAAAACACTTCCTAACACTTCGCTGCTCTCACATTTTAGTTGAAATTCTTTGTTCTTCGTTACAAAATGTGTTCCAGTTTAGATTTCATTAAAAGCATGTACAGAAATTGGAACCATTCCTGTTACATTAATGCGCACGATCTGTGTGCTGTTAACTTAAAACACATTTTTCTAATCTTAACATGTGAACTGATCCTGCATTACATCACACCTAACTCACTGTGAAACAATCTATCTTATATATATATATATAGATAAGACATTAGGGCACTGTTTACTGAGCTACAGAATAAAACACTGAAAGGATATTGACTCCTGTAGCAAACAAAAAGTGCCCATTATTAGTTAACCTGGTTATTAGTTATGGATGAAAACAATATTCTGAATAGTTCAGCCGCCTCACTCCTTCTGAATGAGCAAATCAAGATCAGCAACCAGAACGTCAGGCCACACTCGCTGAGGCCCAACCTTGGTTGTCCAGGAAATACTGCTTCACTAACTTAGCCACTGAGGAGTTTATCATAGACTACTGAAATGATCGGCTCCTCAGTCTATTTGGAAATTATGATTAGTATGATATGAATTGAATGCACTGAATGGTTGGGATAAAATGTCAGTTGTACCAAACAACAGCGAGTCTGTGTTTTTTCTAATTTCTGTTCAAAAAGACTACTGGGTAATTGCACATGACATGCTTCAGCTAAATAGTCACCAACAATTATGTTGATCATCTGCTGCCTCTTGTCTTGCCGGACAACAAATAATATTCAATAGGACTGGCGAGGGGATTGAGATTCTATTGTGCATTGTTCCTAAATCTGGCAATTACACCCACAATTGTACTGCGTTCCAAAAAATAAAATAAAAAAAGCATGTGAGAATGCTGTTATGAGTAAGATGACTTTTCATCAAAGCCATGTGGACATGTATAAGAGGGAGGTGGTTAATTGTTTTGATGATCAGAAGATAACACATAAGTCATAGGATGAGAAACAATTACCAATACAATTCTTCTCTTTCTGTCTGGATAGTTCTGGTAGACGAGGAGTATTTTGGCTGATTTATACATTAATTGGCAAATGCATTCAAAAGGAGAAAAATAATTATGATTGTTATATAAAAACTAAATCCAGATATTTAACATGAAGCTGATGGTGGGAGGCTGGAAGATTATACAAAGTAACACTATAGATTTTAACTAACCCTCGAGGCATTTGGTGAACTGTTTGCTGTAATCACAGTAATATATATATATATATATATATATATATATATATATATTTATATATATGTATATTGCTGTACACGCAATCCGATAACAATACATCATTTTATTCCATTCATTTTCATGATTCTAATTCACTCACATTTTCGGTAACCAATCAGACTTGACCAGTCCATAGATGGCCACTACTAATTTGTAATGAAGTTATTTGATTACTACTCAAAATAAAAGGACCTCATTCACTAAAGATTATTCCGTGATAAGACACTTTGGTTTATAATGTTGTGTTCACCAACCACGATAAGACGCACATTAACGCACACCTCAAAAAGACGATGGATGCATCTGCTGAATATGCTAAATGCATTCTAATGATGTGGACAAACTGCGTTAATTAGGCTTCACTTAACTGTGCTAACATCAGAAGGGTCTTAAATTGTGTGCGATTAAGCACTGTGAGCTAGGATCCTACTTATAGAAAGCTTATAGAAATCTTCATACGGGAAACCACAGAAGCATAGTGTATCATGGGTATTAAAATAGCTAACATTTGAAAGGGCTAGGTGTACAAATATGTTACATTTTCAACTGTCAAGTGTATTGTTGTGTTATTGTAAAGCAGTATAGGCAATGTGCTACACTGTTTATGGTAGCACTGAAAAAAAAAGATTGATATAACTAAAATTATCAGTGGATCCATTCTTTGGATATGGTTTTTCGTCATTTATCAAATTTTGTACTAACCAATTAGATTTCTTGCAACTTGTAAAAAGCTGACACAAAATGCTCCCTATAGATATACTTTGAATGTTTCTTTCTTTCTTTACTTTCATTTAATGGGTTAGAAATTAGTTTCCTTCCAAAGCCATTGCTTTGATTAATTTCTGTATAGAGTAGGGGCTGTACATCTGATTTAAAGTCATATGTATACTTTCACAACTGAGAATCACAAATAAAGTTGATTCATTGGTCTATTTCTCTTCAAAGTGTGTTGCTTGTCCTGTAAGAATACTATTAAAATGAGAAGTCTAGAAAAAACAATGTAACAATAGAAATGTAATTGGCAGTGCACTTTTAGGTGGGGATGAGTGGATTGATATACAGCAAGAAACCTGTGATAATTTGGCATTGTAAGCATTTCTTCTCTTACAGAGATGTGCAATTTCTATTTTTGGAACTTATAACCCTCATTCCCACCCTCTCTGGACCTACACACACAGACATAACCACAGGAAGTCTTTCTTGTAACCCAGCTGCTGGCTTGCAAAATTACTTAACACAGTGCGATCCAAGATTTGGTTAATTCCCAAGGATATAGACACTTAAATTGTAACTATTATTCCATCATATGTCAAATCATTTTAGGGAAATGTATTCCAAGCCTTCAATGTTTATTTAGTGTATGAATGACTTTTCCATAATGGGCTGCCCTGGCAATTGTCCAGGCAACAGCATAAAGCATTATCATTTTTATATTTTTTTGGTTATAATTTTAACTGTTTCAATATTTTATACAGTTACACAACTTGGACACGTAGTTTTAACATCAGGCAACAAAGCACACATATTGTAACATTGACCTGCAGTAAAAGTTTGGACCTACCTGTGAACTGCAAATTAAACACTTATACCCAATCACAAATGTATTGATAAACAGTAGAAAGTTGTCTCTGACAATAAATCAGGATTAGGTACGTATTATTTCATTTTTGAGGGTAGGTCAAATTAGACTTTTCAAAATGTATTGTTTTGATGCACATGAAACAACGTCCTGTTTGACTCTTGGATTGTCTAAACCTCTTATCTACCCAAGCAATCTGACATATTAACAATTGTCCAGTTTAACTGTATTCCTGCAGGAACACAATCGAACACCACAATAGGAAAAGACCCCTGCAAGTCAAATATTATGAGAAACAGTGTTTCAGATGTACAAAATGAATGTAACCTTGATAAGATTTATTCTTCTTGGTATGCATGATAAAAAAGAGTGTAACTCCCAAATCAGATCAGTTGTACTCCCATCTCATTTTGAAGAGAAAGAAGAAATTCTTCTATAGTATTGCATTGTTGTAATCACTGATGAATCTACCAATTTCCAAAACAGACTTTTCTTCGAGGTGTTTCAGACATGAACCGCAGATTTTGAAGGAAAAGTATTTTGGAAAATTAATTACTTCCATTTTCTGTAATATTGATTTCTTGAATTCGTGAATTAAGCATTTGACTGGCCAAGAATTGTAGTATTTTTATCAGATAGCACAAGATACACCTCAAGGGCATCAAATTATGTGTTTAACAATCTTTGGTTATACCAAAACAAAAAAAACGTGGGCACGTGGGCAGCATTATCGCTTTGATTAAATCAAAAGAGCCCAAACATCATACATACTTGATCAAAATGATTGAATGGTGTTGAATGGCCAGCACTTCCACCTGACTCAGATGTGTCCAGGTGAAATACATACCTCCAATGCCCACGCTCAGCACTTCCAGCTCAACCTTAGCTTTGTTCAGCAAGAATGCCTGTGATGTGGGGAAGCATATTTTGTGCTGGAACTACATTAATTAGACCACAAGCAGTGGGTGACCTGAACACATACACTGAAATACACTGCACAGAAAAGCAAGCATCTAGTAATTCTACTGGAGATTTTATAGGTCCAAAATTGTATATCATTAAACAGATGCATCACTAACTCTTAGTGTGTGGTTCTCCAACTGCTCAACCTCAAAACTAAGTGACCAGCAATTGATTTTCTCCATGGTCTTCATGCATGTGGGTGCTACTGAAATAGGTATACAGACTGTGAGAGGGTGAAACTGTAGTTAAAGCTATCTGAAGAATGTCACAAAAGGCCAGTGCATGTGGAGGTTGCCAAAGACTCATCTCACAATGAATACAATTTTCTTCTGGAAAGTTGGTCAGGACTGCTTGCCCAACCTGTCAAAGCAAACGTTTTTCTCCAGCTGACAGTAAATTCTGCTGACGTGGAAAGATTTTAATGAACTTGGGGTTATTTTCTATGCTCAGTGCCAATGTCTCAAATATAGTTTTTTCCCAATATTTTGAATAACTGTGCACTGATGTCTTATTAAACTAGTTGAAGGGGTAAAAAAATGTTTGGCCAAAACCAAGATGAGGGAAGAGATATCTAATCTGTCCAAAACTAGCCATCTCTGAAAATATGATTGTAGTCCAGTTTACTTAAAAAAATTAAATACATTAAAACTAATACAGTTATCATCTCTTGAACATACGATTTTCACACAGCACTCCGATATAAAATAATAATAACATCAACAGTTGAATCTATTTTCATAGGCAGTTACTAAATAACAAATATCCCAGCAAGTCTCTCTTTACTTTTAGTAAAAAGTTACAGTGGAGCCACTTCATTCTTCATTAGAAGAGGATATTTTACACTATTGCGTACAGCTGATGATTACAATAATGACTAGATGGTTCCAAAGTACCTTCAGAATATTAATGAGAATATTAGTATTATTACTGTAATGTGTGTGTTTTATTTCTGTATATTTGTTTTAAGACAAACATGTATTGGTCCTAATTGGTAACACATATAGCTTATTCTTCATAATTCAATATCTGTATTAGTATGACTACTGTATGTATACCATGCAGCTTGATTGCATGTCTCTATTCATGTTATTATAATATGAATGCTAGGCCCCTTAATACTTTAATTTTACTTGCACTGTGCCCCTTAATAAATACAGTCTGATTGGTTGTCAGGTCTATATTTCAATAGTTTTGAGCATGTGCTTTCAGAGCCCATGTTAGCTTAGTGTGTCTTCGAGCAGAGGATGTGTCTTGTGGATCCAAAGAGGAACAACAACATTAAAAGGAAGAGAAAAACTGAAAGCAAATATAGGTTTTAAAGAAGCTCACTTCAGGCATTGTATATAATTTATTATTTAGACAGTTAAAACACATAGCACTCGAGAAGAAGAACATATTTTGAGATATTCACCATAAATAGTGTGTTCTTTGTGTGTGTGCACATGTGTGTGTTTTGGTAGGTGTACATTTCTGTTTATTATGGCTGTACACTCGAGGGATCTGGAGAGCATGTATAGATCAGCTCTCCCTTGAATCACCCATATGGAACTTATCATTTTAAAGACAATTCCAGACTGAGGAAGCCTCTGAATTCCCTGGGCAAAATGGACAGCTAAGTCGGCCCTTAGAAGCTTAGTTCAGCCATATAGCAGCTGACACTCGGGTTCATATTTTGACGATCTTCCATTATAACTCAAAAGCATTATTCAGGATTAGTGGGAGCAATTCACACTGAGCACAGTGAGTTCCACAGTGCTACGGCAGCACATGTCAGCCATATGCTATCGCTTTGACTTTCCTTCAAAGAAACAATTAGGAACAATTATAGAAATATATAAATGAATTTCATCCAAGATTAAAATGTTTGGTACAGAGAAGCAGAATGTCACCAGGTGGCAACAATCTCGGCTCACTCCCAATGAAGTTTAAAAACCTTGCCTGCCTATTTGTTCAAGCACTTCAGCTCTGTCAGAGTTTGTCTCTCTTGAGCAAATTTCTTTGCCCTTCTAATACATTTAATGGAGGTAATTTGTTTTAATGGTAGGTAATTTCTTATTTCAACAATTAGAGCATGTACAAACTTGGGTGGTACTGTGAATGCAGAATGGTCTTATTAGACTTTCACAAACAAACATGTCTGTAGTAAGTAATAGCTGTCAGGATGATAATCAGCTGTCGCAGTTTGAGGTCAGCAAAAAATAAAAATATTAAACATTTTAAGGCTCAAAGGACCATGCTCAATAAGTCATAGAAACGATCGGTTGAGCAAGCCTGGTTATCTGAAAAAGAGAATACTACCCAAAGGGGGATGGGACATTGCACATTAGCATGGGGAAATCACGAATGATTTCTCTAACAAAGCTGCCTATAAGCTGCTCTGCTCTGTCACTCCCTCTGCCTGTTTTAAATAGTACTGCATACAGCATCCTGCTTTTGGAGCGGTTCACATAAGTAACATCCAAGGCCAATAGCCTACCAGGATGCGCAGACTGAGGCTGGCAGACAGGTATAAATCTCAACCACCAAAACACAGCAACAGAAGCTAGGAACATGTGCTACATAGGCTGCTGAGGCTCAACTGAATCCAGCATCGGATTTACAATAGAGGGAGCCAGGCCTATCACGTCCAGTCTGTAAAGCCGAATTAAAGTGTGTGGCGAAGCCCAGCTTGGATCGTTCGGATGTCAGTAAGATGAAGCCACACCACGAGTACAGTGTGTCACCACATGCTCAGGCACTGGGCCATTGTAATGTGCCAGTGTAATAGCATCCACAATCCAGTGGGATAGGCTCTTGGAAAGTACCTGACCCAGCATCCGAGCACCATAAAACACAAAGAACTGATCCATGCGGTGGATCAAAAGCGAAGGCAAAGGGACAGAAGATCTTGTCTGAGGAGAAAGGAGGAGGATGGAATGCCATCAGCTCCACCAGCCTGTTAACATGAAGGGGGGGAGAACTTTAGGAGGGAACGCAGGGTGAGGCCAAAGCATAACTCTGGAGTCATCACCTGCAAAGTAAATGGATGCACCGAGTATGGATGTAGCTCTCTCACCCATTTTGTAGATAGCTACAATAGCCAGCAGAAACACAGTCGTCAAAAAGAAACCAACCAGGAAATGGGCACCAGGCATACAGGCATAACAAGTGGAAATGGCTGCCAGGTACACTTTGAATGTGGATGAGGACTTGCTATCTGCCTGAGTGACAGTGCACAGCGGCCTATAGACAGCTTTGTTAGAAACATTGTTAATGAGTACCCCATGGTAACGTGCAATGTCTCATAGTATTCTCAACTTGAAAGGGAACTGTCAGCTTTTTATTTGTCATTTATGTGCATTGAGAATAGCGTTAAATAAAGAAATATCTAATTTTATATCAAGAATGTGAAGGATAATAATCAATCTACAGTATCCATAAATACATCTATGTAAATGCTATTTACAGCAGAATGGGTTTCTAACTGATCAGCATAGTATATCATTCCATATGTCCCATGTCTTTACATTGCAGAATGAGACTGATGATGTTTAGGCACAGTCAGCTATCTGCCATATGGTAGATACATGACAGAAAAAAACACATCAATGTGATTCAAGGTAAAAAAAATAAAAAATCAGCCTTTATTCTGATTAATGAAAAGAAATATTGAAGCCGAAGGTGGTAAAGTACAGAAAACTATATATACATGTGTTTAATTAAATAATATGCTATATCTATGGGCCGGATTAAATCAAAACTTTGACCCACCCACTAATAGAAAGCTTCAGAACTGTACTCAGTTACGGTTTCATTTTTAATAAGATGCCACTTTCTTCTAATCATAAATGTAACCGCTATGATGTACAGGTTTGCAGTTTGCTATCAGCGGGTGGGTCAAATTTTAATTGAATCCGGCCCTATATATATATATGAAATAGAAGTTCATGATAAAGGAGGTGGCACTCCTGGGATGTGTTTTATGTCCACATTTATAAAGTAATTATGCATCGGGACATGATGCTCAGCCAGTACATTTTGAAACATCAAGTGACCTACAGAATGACTTCAGATTAGAATGTGATTGCTCACTTTCCTCACCAAAACCACAGACTTAAATGTCTTGCGATCCCACAGTAGATAAGTCTCTAAAATACTATTTGAAAAAAATGAAAGTCTTTCATCAGAAAATGATCTCAAACCTTCTCCTCTGACATTCTGCATGGGATCATTTTTAGGGAATGACTAACATCATCCAACAGATTGTTCATCAAATGTGTTTTTCATTTTTTCCTACAAAGACAATAATCGTATGTTTGAGGATAGTGTGATAATGAATGAGGTGGTACAAAGCTTCATAAGGCAGCATATGCCCTCCATTTCATGTGCTGTATACCTCGAGGAAAACAACAATAGACCTTTTTAGCAATCGTAGTCTTAATTGGATCATTGATATGACATTTAACTTTTTAGTTAAGATCTGTTCTAAAAATTAAGATTAAAGTATGATAAAAATATTTGTGTCAGTACTCTACTTAATATATATTATATAACTTAATAACTGTACATGCCACAGAAAGGACATTCAGTTATGATCATCACTATTTATATATATATTAAAAATATTTTCTACAGGATGCAAACTTCCAGTGTGATTTTGTTTTCGATATTAAAATATTCTACAGGAATTAATACACTTCAAGGAGCTTCCATGTATTTTCCTTCAAGGACATTGATATGAATTTGGAAGGGCTCCAGACATAGTGCTTTGCAGAGACGACTCTCGTCTGTCATAAACTCATGATTAATCACACGCAGCACCGGCGTGTGTCAGTCTGTCTGTAACCTGCCATAGAAACAGTGGGTTACCAGTGCAGATTGACTTATTTCTTGCCTTCCTCTTGTGAAGGTGTCATTTAAAAATGGATGTGCTACTGTGTCTTGATCTGACATGTTCAATGTACCTGCTAGAAAACTGGTATCAATTAATTCTATGTGTTTGAGGTCTTTGGGCATTTGGTGTACATTGCAATATACCAATCATTTAGAAATATACATATGTAAATATATACATTAAATCAAATATATCAAAATGATATATCATTCATTGTTTGGGCTTATCAATTTAATGGCTGTAGATCCCAGAATACTGTATGTATTTATTGTAGTTTGTATTTATTTATAACCATGTATGATAAAATGTCTTTGAGTGAAAGTTTATGAAGCAATGCACAAAAGAGTAGCAGATCAAATAAGAATATGCATTCCATATCTACAGTAACAATTGGAAAAACAGGAGATTTAATGAAGCTTTATAATATCCATATGAGTATATGTAAGTATTTTCTTAACATTACAGATATAATAGATCGTTTCATGACAGAGGAAACTTTGGTGAAAATCAAAATTAACAAAACATATTCATCACAGACACAGGCTATGGAAAGGAATAATACTTTAGAGACTTTAAAGAATATACCGTATTGAAGAACATGCACTTCCACTTATATGCTCATCAACCTCAATAACATTGATGCATTACAGTGATAACGGAATCATTTTATCTCTTTAGCAACATGGGGTGTCTGGTGCAGATGGTTGTGAGATCCTGATGAAAGCATTACGCCACCTTTACTAAAATATCATGAGTGATTCTTATTGTAATCACACTTGTCAGAATCCTGTCTTCGATGGTGAGAAGCCATCTTTTGGGAGGGGGATTAAAGGAAATATCCAACACAGTTCAAAGGTGCTAGTTATTGCTTGGTTTATACTGTGAAAGTATGTTTTTTCTCAAGTGCATTCCAGAAAATTAAAATATTACTGCAGCCTAACTGGACTCAAATACAGTACTGCTGATGTAAACCACCAGTTTTAGATATCATATCTCACACTATTATTTTGTGCTTGTCCTTCATTATTCTTCATATCCTGAGGGTATTTTTCCATAAAATAATTTTGACACATACCAACATGTCATCATTTAAAAAGCAGCAGCTGGTATTTCCTTGTTCCATGTTAATTTCCACACACATTCACACAAAATAACATCTGTGTAAACCCCATTGATAGCTCTTTCTTTGAGTTTCCTCATTTCCTCATTGTTTTTCCTGAGTAACGAAAACTAGTCAGCTGCACTTGAAACATGTACTTTGCTGATTAGTTTGTCTTCTGATTGAGAAGTGCTATACTTTTGCATGAGTGAAATATAATTCAACTAGCCAAGTCATGCAAAATGCAGGGTCCTGACTATAAGGAATATATATAAATGATTTGCTCTTTATTGTAATTACTTTATAAAAATGGACCTTAGAAATGTTATTTTGCAACTGAAATTATTTGTACAAATGTTTAAAATTATTATCCATGTAATACACTTTCCCTTACAAATGCAAGATTCTCTTCCTTGGTATCCTATGAAATAATCAGAAACAATTCAAGATTTAGTAAAACAAAGTTACTTCAACCAGAAACTTTATTAAAGTTACATTAACCAAGATAATAGAGCTTATTGTGAATTTATTTGATCAGTGAACCAAAGAATCCAAAAATAAATGATCTAGGTTTATAGTCTCAAATCTAATAGTCAAAGCATGGAAAATATTTTTACAAAAATATGTTTTACTCTTGAAAAAGGAGAAAACTGCTATTCTGCATCTTACATGAAAAACAAAAAGCCTCCCTTTTATCAAGTTCTGTTTTTTTTATGTAATTCTATTAAAAAAAAAACACCCTTTGAAATGTTGGCGTAAAAAACAAATGTGAAATTATTTTAACCATATGTCTAACAATGATTTATACATGAATACTATCAACAATATAAGTCACCAAAATGTTTGGAGTTCGCTTTGATGGTATACAGTAACTGGCATACTTTGATGTGGCCTCCATCACTGACAGACAGGAAGAGACATCCAAGCTGAAAGGCAAACAAACTAGCTAAATGCCCCATTGTTGCAGTCGAAAGGGTCTTAAATAATTATTTCACATGTTTAGCAAGGTTTATATATATATATATATATATATATATATATATATATATATATATATATATATATATATATATATATAATTTTGTTTAACAATTTCACCTAGAGATAGTACTTTGGTAGCCTAAGCTGGTCAGGCATGATTTTGGTTTTGAAACCTCATTTCCACTAAGGGGTGCGTTTTCCACTGTTAGTGCCAGAATGGAAGTACAGCTTGCGAACTGAACTCATGTCTGACTGGCCAAATCTTCCTGAACTAGATAGGATCAAGAGATCATTGCCAAAAAGTGAGACATTTATCAAAAAGCTGAGAGAACTTGATTTGAACTCCTAAAAAAACTTGTTTCATATTTTCTTGACTCAATATCAGAATAAGAAACTCTTGGGATTTGTCCATTGCTCGTTTTGCAACTGTCGGTCAGTAAATCACAAATAAAGCTCATTTTAAATACAGAGTGTACAACCCCTTCAAAATGTACAGTCTTGAAATCTCCCAAGAGTTTTTGTTGCACTTAAAAAATGAATCTTCACACATACCAATTATTGTAGTTGTATGATTAATTGTAATGGTAATAGATAGATGGGTCCCAGTAATACATACATTGTCAAGCTGCTTTATGTTTATTAAAATATACAGCATAATCACATTTGTAATCTCATCACTTTCATTTCTGTCAATAATGTAACTTATGTTCACAAGTTAATGACAGTTTATTATTATTATTATTATTATTATTATTATTATTATTATTATTATTATTATTATTTCCAGATAGCTTTCAGAAATGTTTCCAAATACCAAGATGCCATCAGATTATGTGATCTCGGTTTGGCTAAAGTGAGGAAATAATAACATGGGGGTATTTTACATTTTATTCAATTATATTTTTGAATTGGTGCATCTTATAAATGACTAGTCTGATGCCACATTGGGGTGAGTGTGTATTTGTACAGTTGTCTGACTGCCTTTTTGTCTTAGTGGGAGATGAGAGATGGGGAACAATAGTAAGAAGGCTACTCAGGATATTATTTTTTTACTAAGATTTTGGTGGTTTGGAGAATTACGATGAGTATTCCATGTGGAACTGTTAGCCTTTTCTTTATGATTCATACATTAATTCATTTATACTTCAAGATCTAACACCGACTTCTCATAATCTGTGTATTGCACATTTGTTGAATTTAGTGGGAATTACAGTTTTAACAACAGTACTAGTAAGAACGTTTCTTGAATGTTTCTATATGTGTGTGTATATATATATATATATATACACATATATATATATATACATACACACATACATTATATATGTGTGTGTATGTGTTTATGTGTGTATTATTTTCTGCAGTTGGTAAATGCTTTCTGCTCTGTGTCAACATATGGCTGGAAACAAATTTTCCACAATGCTGTCGCTGATGACAGCCAGGCATTGCTGACACTCAAACATCTGTCTTGCAATAGATGTAGTAGCTGCGTGGATTCTACAAAAGCTTTGTGTCAGAACTACGAGAGAATTTGGTAAGCCCTGCAAGACCTGTCAAAAAAAATGAATCAGTCACCTGACACTCCGCTGGAAACAGCCTTCAAAGCACAATTTTATGGCAAAAGTGTGCTTCGATAGTTTGAGGTGACCAAGATGTCGTTACAGAAAACAGGCATTGAACTTAGTAGAGCAGCTTAATTACTGTCTTCACTAGAATGATTTGTGGTCATCCTGCAAGAGAAATTTGTGAATTTACCAAAGTTGTTAAGAACACATTCAAGGCTTATTTGTCTGCAAAGAAAACAATTTGAAGATGAATCACGAAAACATGAGAAATTCTGGGCCTGATTTTCCAGTTGGCCAAACTGTGTAGTGAATGACACTTTATTAATTTAGTAAGAGTCACCTAAGTTTACCCTTAGTTTGACAAAAGGGAAATAAGATCTTCTGTTTCATGATTGAGATGTATTTACCTTATTCATCTATTCATGAGATTATTGGCCATGCATAAAACTTGCAGATGTTCTTTGTTCAGAATAAGACAAATAAGTGTCCAGCCAAATACTGGAGCACAAATGTTTTTCATCTACAGGGCAACAAGATTTCTGAAACTGCTCGTCTCCCCTTCAAACTATAAGTATGATCACTTTTTGTGAAATATAAATGAGCAGGGACATATATGCTGTATATGTGTATTGTAACATGCTAGGAGGAACACAACTTGGGCAGCAGGCCACAACATGATACCTCCCAGAAGCCCTGGAATGGTGATTCACTTTGGCAAAGTACCTGACCAGCAGGACTCCCATGATTGTCCCCAGTTCCCGCGTTCTCCATCAGTTTAACACTGTAGGGTGTTGCCACGGTGGTGGGCTGCGTAAATAGGCCGGGCCTCAGGAAACAGTCACAGGAACAGGGTTATTATGCAATGGTGAGTATTTATTTATAGTGCTAGAGTGAATTAAAACAAAAGAAAACAAACCTAGCTCTTGGTGGAACCTAACTAAACAGAGAAATAGGTCCCTCTCTGCACATAAAGCTTATACAAACCAGAAAAGACAAAGACAGCAAACAGATATCATCCATCATGTTATATCCATTTCTGAATCCTGCTTGTGTTCTTGGTTGAACAAAGTCCAGTGTGTCTTGAAGGTGATATCTTAGTACCTTTGGAAATACTTTGTATATGATGGGACTAGTAGGCCTATCATTCTTCAGATCTTCTTCGTCTCCTTTCTTGTGATGGAGAATGAGAGTTACGTTGATCGGTTTATCTGGGATTTGTGAACTCTGAGACACTTTATGATAAGTTTTATATAGAGAGACAGTATGAAATCAATTGCTTATATGTATCACATGGATCAAATGATCAAATTCCTATTTCCCATATCGATTTTGTTTTTAATTAATAAGAGTCATTAAGGAATATTTCAAAGCAGCCACTAGATATTTTACTGGCACAAAAAGTAATTAGCAACACACATAGTATGTAGCCTTATTCCATTTTTTTTTCATTACCAAAGTTTATGGAAATTATTTTAATTCTCCCAGAAGAATCTTCAAAATTCATGTGAATCCAAAACTAGACAAAGTCTGGGCTTAATCACATTTTCATTAATGAACAACAGCTTGCTGTCTTTTATGTAGCTTGTACATTATATGATTTTCAGATGCATACTGGTAACAGTTACAGTACAGTAACATGTGCACAAGTTCTCTGACCTGACCTTGCTGATTAACTACAATCATGAAACAGATCCTGATGCAACACTGCCATTGCAGTAATGATTGCAGCACCAAATTAATTATTTTCCTTTGTCTAGTAACTTTTATACAATTCATCTTCCAATTCCAAGGCCCTACATACTTATATCAAAAATATAAAATATTAAGTTCAAGTATTCAAAATACTTAAATATGTGTAATTTTACACAATAGTCGTTGAAAATAAGACTTTAAAATATGTCTTCAAGTGAACTTTCTCAATAAAAAAAAATCCCTCTGGAGATTTCATTTTACAAGGATTTCTGGTGTGTGGAAAGATCGTGCGATATTCATAAATATATAAAATGTGTGATTTCAATTTTGAAACATAAGGAACATCTGTAGATTCTTCTATAAAAAAAGTGTCTGTAAAACAGATTTAACCATTTATAGATTATAAGAATCATATGTGCTGCAGTATGAACTTGTTCTTTTCTTTTATTTGAATTTTGTCTTGCTAATATGAAGGTCATGTTTTTTTTTACATCATCACAATATCACTGATTCAAAATACATTTCCTCACTTTCAACTTTTCTATCAAGTTTGAAAGTATGATAACTGTGTTCCATTTTCTGTCTTATTTAATTAGAAAGCACAAATGTGTTGCTCACCAAAAAATGATTATTCATATTATAATTTATAAAAATAATATTATTGATATTATCTTAACAGATACCCTTACAATTGTCACAGCATTAGGGGGAGCCAAACAGGCCATAATACATTGGATTGCGTGCATACTATTTTGGTTCACAACTTCCCATGCATGCTATATTATTTTGCGTGTGTGTGTACCATATCGATAGGTTGCGAATGCAACCCTGGTTATCTGAAAAAGGAAGCACTGCCCAAGGGGGAGGAGTTTCTGTGCACTTCTGTAGGAACCCGATCTAAACATCATTCTATCAAAGCTGCCATTGGCCGCTGCGCTCGTCACTCAGGACAGGTTCTATAAAACGTGATGTCAGCGCAGGTTCGCAACTGTCGCAAGGGAGGAGGCAGCGAGCTGGTAAGGGAGCCTGCCCCGAGGTGCACCGCTAGGGGCCTCAGCAACACAACTCCAGACAGGAGCCACAGAGGCCCCTTGGGACCAAACTAGGATGTCCAGGGGCGAGGACCTTCATCACGCTCTACCAGAGCTCTACTACTGCATCTAGGAGCGAGGCTGTATATCTACTTGCACAACATATGGCGGGGGCCATCAGGCAACTTGTGTGCCTTCCGCGCATTAACGTGGCAAAGAACCACTGGTCCAGCAGCAGCGGGGCCACAGACCCACTGAATAACACACAGTTGGCTAGTCAACTGAGTAGCCACAGCTGGACATAACAGTATACACAGCGTGGCAGCAGGAACATTCATGCTGCCTCCATGCAGCACATGAAAATCACGTTCACTGAACGGTACAGAACGGCCAGCTCCACTGTGCTGTCATAACAACTACACAGATCGCAGGGTGCAGGAAGCAGATCATGCACCACCACGTGACAGCTAGGAGTGAGGCCACACCAGCTCTACAATGTTGTACAAATGAACAACAATATATATCGTGTGGCACACAGCGAGGAAATGAGAACCAGGGGGCTCGTCATCAATGACATGCGGAGATGGCCGCCAGATACACTTTGAGTGTCGACGGTGACTTGCCCTGGTCCAACAGCTCCTGTAGAACATGCAATATGACCCCGATGGGGCAATTAATTGGGTCCTGACCGCCGTCTTGGCAACAGGTGCTAAACGTCTGCCAGCGGTAGGAGTACTGCGACCTCGTAGAGGGAGCTCTCGCCGACTGACTGACAGACACCAGGCAATCAGTTGCTCCCCCTCAGGGGCCAGGCCCAGAGCTGGAGGAGGTCCGGATTGGGGTGCCAAAGCATGCCCTGCACCTGGGACAACACGTCCTCACTGGGAGCTGTGAGGGGAGCTGTGACTAGGAGCTGCCAAGGCT
This sequence comes from Amia ocellicauda, assembly GCF_036373705.1. Lineage (NCBI taxonomy): Eukaryota > Metazoa > Chordata > Actinopteri > Amiiformes > Amiidae > Amia > Amia ocellicauda. The sequence continues at coordinate 16,204,657 of NC_089862.1, read as the reverse complement.
CTCCGTGGAGGAGGGCAATCAGGTCTGCGAACCAGAATCTACGAGGCCACCGAGGGGCTATCAGCAGAACTCTTGCTTGTTCTTTCCTGACCTTCTCCACGACCACCGGGAGAAGGGGAAACGGTGGGAACGCGTAAAGGAGACAGCGGGGCCACGTGTGGGCTACAAGCCATTCTGAGACCGGGGGCCCTCCCCGAGAGAGGAGGTTCGCTGCCATGTTGGACAGGCCTGGGAAGTAAACTGCTCTGATGGAGCGGAACCGTGGCTACCCCCACAGAAGCAGACGGCGCGCTAGACAGTACAGTCTGTGCAACCGGAGACCTCCTTGCCTGTTGATATAGGCAACCATCGCTGTGTTGTCCGTCCGAACCAGCACGTCTGTCCTGCAGGACTGGCAGGAAATGAGACAGTCCAAGGAGTACTGCTTGTAACTCCAGGACGTTGATATGGAGGGCCCGTGTGGGCTCCGTCCACCTGCCTCGGACTCCACATCCGTCGCAGACTGCTCCCCAACCCTGCTTGGAGGCATCTGTTGTCATGACTGCTTGGTGGTAGACTGGCCCCAGGGGGACACCAAGGGTCAAATTGTGAAGGCTTCGCCACCAACAGAGCGACGCAAAGTGCCACACACTGCAACAGGTCCCTCACTGGCGGCCACACCACGCCTCAGGAGGCTAGGTAAAGTGCCAGCAGGCTTTCGGTCTTACATAGGCGAGCCGCTTGGGCTCCAGCCTCATAGGCCCTCCGGAGTAGGGTCTCTGTCATACGACATTGCCTGTCAGGACAGGCCAAGTCAAGTGACTCCGCGGACAGTGGGGTTAAAGAGACCAGCGCAGCGATGGTGGAGTTCAGTCAGAGGAAGTCCACCAGGCCCGCTTCAGCTGCACCCTGGGTTCTGGCATAGGCCTCCCCTGCCCGAGCCTGGCCGGGGGCTGTTGCCGGATGGTCCCAGGTGGCTCTCAGGTCATCCAGGAGGTCCGGCAGCAGCAGGAGGGCCCGTGTGGGCTGCTGCAACCGGTGCTATCTCTTGAACCTGGAGCGTGGGGGGGCAGGGTCAGAGGGCCAGGGGGTCTGCAAGCAGTCCCACAGTGGCGATTGCGATCTCCTACTGCTGCAGCTGCGGGCTGTAGTGTGGGTGCAAGCCGGGGAAGGAGCACCTCACGCGGGCGTGAGGATCTCTTATGACACACCGAGGCTCAGGCCGGGCAGCCGGGCCTCGGATTTTACTGCCGCTGCTAGCGCTCCTGCTGTGGAGGAAAAAGTCCTGTGGACAAAAACCAACACAGCAAGCAGTCGGAATATATAAGGCACTATATAAACACGACTATTATTATTATTGTGGACGAAACTGAAACCGAAAGCGCAGCCGGACCTCCGGTGCACGGACGGAACAGAATCAGGATTAGCTATCAATAATAACTAAATACACACAAGACAGAGATGATGTGTAGCAAAAAAACGGTGGTGAACAACACTATGAAGTGAAGCCAGCCAGCCGAAATATGCAGTTTGAATGTTTATTACAAACAGACACAGAGAGCTTACGTTCTCGTGTCCAGCAAAATGGCAAAAGAGGACGAACCTGTGCTGACGTCACGTTTTATAGAACAGGAAGTGGAAGGGACCTGTTCTGAGTGACGAGCGCAGGGGCCCATGACAGCTTTGATAGAGTGACATTTCGATCGGGTTCCTATGGAGTGCACAGAAACCCCTCCCCCTTAGGCAGTGCTTCCGACTTGAAAGATAACCATTAGTATGCACACAAACCAATATAGTACACACACAAATCAATATAATATGCACACAAACCACTATAGTACACACACAAACCGATGTGTTTTGCATGTGGCAAATACAATATAAAACCTCTATCCTAGTATAAAAAATGACTAAGAGCAAGTATAAAATGTGGTGCATGATTCTATTTAGGGGTAATTAAGGGGTTGTTTCAGTACGAGTAGAAAACATGGCAATATTTACAACCACTACTTGCAATGGAGTCAACAGAGGCATAGTTAAAAATAGTAAAATAATGGCAATTTAAAGTGCAAGAAAGAATACAGATATAATAAGGAGCAATTGGAGGGAGCATCAAGGTGGGGAGTAGGTAAGTGTAAAGTGTGGAAATAGGGGGATCAAACAGGTCTTCTATTGCAGAAAGTGTTGTAGAGCATGATTCTACAGTGACTAAGACATGTTTACAGTAAATATGTGGGCCACAAGCTATTTGAAAAAATGTTAATTAATTTGGTCTAGAATATGTTATACTTAAATTCCTATAGCTTAAGCTTCTACCAGAGCTGTTTTGTACAAAGACACCTAGAAAAACAGAACTTTTATGTTATACGAGGATCACAATAAAGATTTAAGCAACACACTAACCGTGATAATCTTCTTCAACCATCTTCCTATCTAATATGACTCTTGTACTCTTTGTGGATGATTTACAATGCTAAGATTTCATCTGAGATGATGAAAATTGCTAAAATATGTCACAATTTTTCCTATGGGCATAATTTCAATTATAATACACATCCATATATCATACTGTATATAACATGAAAAATTAGCTATCATGCATTACAAGAGTTTAATAGAGTCTCATAATTGTGTAGCAGCATGAAGTCACTAGTCCATTAGTCCTCTAGTTAGCAATTTGCTGCAGTTAAATTGACTAAAATTCTGTGCCACGAACTAAACATTTCTGAGATATGAATGTTATCTGCACTTTTAATAAGAAGTAACACGAGATTAACATGATGAGTTCACGTTGGTTGGATATACTAGCAAAAACTGAACCGCGTCCTGCACCCCCGTTTATACGTGCATTTAGTTTAGAGAGAGTAATTGGCTTACTACATTTAAACGACCTCATTAATTAAGTATGTCAGGGTTTGTATAAATAACACGGAATGTGCTGAAGCTTGGACTTTACTGAAGTGTGATGACTTTCAAATCATACACATCTTTCCAATACACATTCACATACCATAATAATAATAATACATTTAAAGAAGGTTAAGTCTAATAAATATTTGATAGCAGTGCTAGGCTATGTCTCATATGGTGAAATAAATAGACTAAACAATTGGTCTGATTTTTATACAGTCAAATGAGATATACTTTTGTTGTAACTATTACAGAACAAACACTAGGCTTTGAGTTACATTTTCAGTTACATTGCCATATTTATTAAAGTTATTTATATGTTATGAGTAGTCACAGTATATATTGCAGAAATCCATTCAACTCAATCTGCCTTTGTCATATCAATGCCTAGTTCTATCATTGGGTGCCAATAATGGTGTTAACCTATCCATCCATTATACTGCTTATACAGTTTGTATTGTACCACACACCTTGCAGTGTGCATGGATTTTGCTAAAAAGTGAGACCATACAGCAGATTAGTTCAAAAGTTCAACATCATGGAGAGCTGCTCAAGGCCACATTAAATATTTCTACAGAGATATTTTCAGAGGCTTTGTTTTATTAAGTGTTTCAGTCAAACTGAAGTGGAGTGTCTTTGATAAATGATCCAACCCGTTTCTGGTGCCCTTACACATTTTGAATGGCTCGAAAGTGTTACTTCTCTGACTTTTTATGCTTTCGGGTCTCTGGTGACAGCATATAATTTATTAGAGACACTCAATTCAAAGCACAAAAGACATAAATGATTTTAGACATTTACCTGTTTTACAGGAAGAAGAAGAAAAAACAAATCCTGCATGGAAAGCACCTTTGAACTATAGTGGTTTGATCAGACCCAACTGAATTTGAATTAGAATAAAAGAAAACTATATTATGTTTCACACAAGAATAATGTGCATGTTCTGGAATGTATCGTATTACACATGGGGTCTGGACATTCTGAATTGAGCCTAATAGCTTGACCAAAGAATCAGGCTTAAAGAAAAGGGTTTTTTATTGCTCTAGAAGTCACCATTTTTCTCCCCTTAGCAATACCTTCATTTGCTATTCAGACAATTGCACTACTGCACTCCCTTAATGACCTAAGGGATCAGAAGTCAAACAAGGCTTTCTCCAGATCATTAAGCCAACAATCCCTCCTTGAACCAAATCAGAAAAAGTGAAGGCATGAGCACAACCTGGGGGGTTAATTATCTGCAAAGTATCAGACAGGGAATCAGAATCATGAAATATCTAATTGTGACAGGACTTTTAAACATAATATACTAAACATAATGCACAAATGAGGCCTTGCTTCTGTATTGAATGAGTATCTGGAGGTGTTTCTGTGCTACTTTCAGTCTGTATTGTGTTAACACATACTCTGTGTTGTTTTTAACTCAGCTGATCCACTAATAAAAAAAAGTTTACTTGTTATATATTATGCAGGAAATGAAAAAGGAATAATGAGTGAGTCAAGTGTCACCAGCAAAGATGACACTTTAAAATCCTTTTTATATGCCTATGCCACCCCACTCTTTAAGTGAGGATGGGGACCTCAAAACCTTGCCCTACTAAGTTCCCCACGCAATGTGTTATGGCAGGGTTCTCAGAGAATCCACATTGGACACAGGTAAGTATAGTTCTTATCTTTCATTTTCTTTCTCAATTAAAACAGGTTACGTAAAGAGCATAGTCTGATTACAATCTCATACTCCCATTAATGCAATTCTTCACGTCCCTTTCTCCACACCAGTATCTCCACCGAATCTAGACCAGGAACATAGAGCCCAGAACCATTGCCACTGGTACAGAGCCACCAACAGAATCTATATGCAGGCACTTTAAGTCATTCATTATTTTCACATTTGCCAGAATTAAATTAACAGGTATGTCTCTTTCTTGCGTCACAATACAATTCCAACAGGAAACCGTATCAGTCAAAGTTCAAAATTAAGTCACTTCCCAATTAGTTAGTTGTTTCAGTGTCTCATTCTACACTCTCAATACAGCAGGCTCGGTGACAGTAGCACACTGAATAAGGCTCTTAGATTAGCTCATTAACTAAATACTTAATAAAAGCAGCTCTCTTTCAATCTTCTATCCGGCATGAAACAGCTTCCTGGATTCAAATGCATAAAATCCACTCAATCCAATCAGTAGCCTTTGCCACACTCTAGATCGGTGGCTGGTGCAAGTTTCTGACCCTGGCATTATAGTATTACTTTTTTTTAAGTGAGCATTTTGTGATGCAGAGTCACAGTAGGACATGGTTAAGTAACTTGACCTAATTCTAACACACAGTTAGTCAATGACAGGACTGAAGCCAGGATAAGGGCTCACCTGGTAACAAACCTGTTTTCTGTAGCTGCATTTATGACATGACTGGCATTTTGTTTGGTTTTTATCTTTTACACCACAGGTTACATTTATTTACTCCAACTGTCATCCAGGATTGAAAATATTATTGGGAGGTCTAGGTGTAATGCATAAATGGACTATTGGTTTCCTAGGTTGTAAGTTATTTGAGTTATGGAAAATAACAAAATGGCCAGCAATATTACTCTATTTTCCTTTTAGCTTTTATTTCTTTAGTTGAGTCATTTTAATTACATATCCACACATTTGGTTAAACTTCACTCCCGTTATGAAGTCATAATTCTGTAAATTAATGGAAAAAAACATTTTATGAGATCTGATTATAAAGCAAAAGCCAAACTCGTAATTTCCATCTCATAAAATCCTCAATGCATCTAACTATTTGAAAGTGTCAAAAGCTCAATTTTCTTCATGATAAAACGTACACCAAATAGAAAATCCTAGCACTATTCACTATTTTTTTAAATTACCAACAGGTAAAAATCTAACATTTCCTGAGGAATTCATCTTCTATCATGATTGATTGAGGCAAAAATGTTGCTGCAGTGTATTACAGTGACCTTACAATGTCATTGAAATAGTTCCCTTTATTGTAAAAATGTAATGTTCTCTAATTGTTGCTCCTTGTAAGTATATTTTATAGTAGATATGCAATTCTTTTATTGCGTATATACAGTACTTAAAAAAATAATATACAAAAATACAGTTTTTGTCTGCTCTGCGATGGACTGGCATCCCAGGATGTACACTGCATTCATTGCATTTCCAGTATGTATTTTTTCATGCCATTATTTAAATAATAAACTAATTAAATGCATCCACTAACCCAAATCATGACAGAGGAACTCTTGCAGTCCCTACAATGATTGGTTTATATGAGCTTGTGTGTTAATACAAGTGTATAAGAAACGTATCTGTGTTTTTTGTGTTCATTTCTATCATTTTAATAACTTTGAACAGTTAAAAGTGTAATCTTCATCAAAATCATGGCTGCTGTACATACCCCTAAGGAGAGCTCTTCAGTATGTTTCAGGATGTGACACTTACCAGATAGCAGAAATGACTACATCTACAAGAGCTCAGGATTTGCCTTCCTTGCATTAGCTCAGATCATAATTGTATTTAATTTTGCAACATCCAATTGTGACTATGATAGTTCCCCTTTAAGCATAAAAGCTAAATTCCCAGCTATATTAACTTGCATTGTTTGCATCAAACTGAAGGCAGACAAGGTCACTCTGTGTTTTCTCTCATCACCAGGTGAATAACAGCACAGTCAAGGTTTTGTGAAAGGCTCTAAACACAACGCCACAGAGCACCTGCCACCTCCGTTTGTTAAATGAAATCCGATCAGTCCTTTGGCACCTTGGTGCTTCACCTGCAGATGATTGCTCCCATTTTTCATCTTCATGTTTATTACTATTAGACAACTATTGCATTATGAATAACATTACCACTTAAAGAAGAATATCAACAGGCAGTAAAGTACTAGTGCAATGTGGTTTTAACCGTTGCCCACATATATTGAGGATGATTTATTAGCCAGAAATGTCATATAATGTAGAAAATTGTAATTTGTTGCATGCTTCATGAAATACAGTGTAGGCAGATAATTGATAAAGGAATGTTATTTTAGTAGGCACTGTGAGAAGTAGAGCATTGACTTTCTACTACTAAACTTATCATTGCCACGCTGCCATAATACATTATAACAATATGAAATCTCATAAATATTTTAAAGAAAATAAAGTTCAGTGCCTTCAGCTTCTCAAGATTATGAACAAAGAGTAAAAAAGCCTTTTATTATTGCAATAAATATGAAATATTGTCCCTTAAAGTGTATATAAAAATAAACCCATATGGTAACAAAAGTCATAGGTCAAATCTTGTAATATAAAATGTGTGCATAATGTAGTATTCAAGCTTCAATAAACATTTAATGAATGAAATGATTAAATAGCTTTTTGCTGAGACAGCATATGTTGACCAATTGTATTTAAGACACTGTATGATATCATGAATTATATTTTTCCATATACATGTTGACTTTTTAAGCAGGAAGCATATAGTGGCTATAGGAAGTATTCACCCACCTTGGACTTTTTCACATTTTGTTGTTACAACTTGAAATTTTGATGCATTTAAATATGAGATATGTTTCATGTGATTTACACAACCTACTCCTGTAGGAACATGGGGAAGTGAAAAATTCCAAGGGGTGGGGAATACTTCCTATAGCCACTGTATCACCACGCAATATTGTTTTATTAATGACCATCACTTCTTTTGATCTACAAATCAATGTTTTCCACAATATATTGTATTCCCAAGGTATTCTTGTTTTATGCAGTGATAGATGATCATCACAACAATGAATAAACTGCTCATTAAGCAAATATCTTAGTAACTGAGCTCCCAATAGGAAACACTCAAGCACTGTCTGAGGTTGTAGTGCTCAAAAACACCAGGGATTCCAGCAGCTGATTGGGTTTGTGGTGTGGTGTGGTTTGTGGTGTTGAGTTTGTGGTGTTGTCCCTGCCAGCTTCTTTGTCTGATGTCCTAGCAGAAGACTTTTAAGTTCATGATCCAAATTCAGAAGTATATATATATATATATATATATATATATATATATATATTAAATAAATTCATTATTCCAGATAAATAATTTTAAAAAGTCGTTGTAAATATTATACTAGGCACAAACACACACACAAATGAAAAACCACTAATAATAAATATATGGTGAAGGACACTAAACACTAAACATTTTGTACATTACAAGACTGGTAAGTTATATTTGCAAGTCAGGGTAATTTAATACCCATTTTACTTTATTTGAATTCTAGACTGAAATCTAATACATTTTTTGTTACATTGACTTAATCTGTATTAAACTGTTGCCACTTGCAAAATCTAGATAATTAGGCTTAAAGCTTGACCTTCTAAAACCACAATGTGATGTGGAATTGATATGATGTGAAGATGAAGTTGACTTTTTTCTGCTGGCTAAATTGCTAGTTAAAAAGGGAACTGAGGGTGCACTCAAGTGATTTGTCTGCTTCTCTTCTTCAGAAATCCATTAATCAAATATAATTTCTAGTATTTTTTCCCCAATATATTTTAGAACTCCAGATTTGTAAACTGGATTACTCTGGAGGACAACATCCTCTAAATCCACCAGCAGCCCGATCGTTGTACATATAAGTATCTGAGAACTGCTAAATCACAGGTCCTCAAAGGACATGGATCAGCTAGTGTTCTACTGGCCTCAATGGACCCTAAACAATGGGTCTTGCTGTGGTAAAGTGGGGCAAACCAAGTTCACTCGATCCTCCCTCTACAGCCCATGGGAATATGATTCTATTTTTAATATCTTTAGCCAACAAAAGCCAACAAAAGTAGTGATAATTTTATAATGACTTTTAATGTGACAGATTTCACCAGTAAAAGCACTCAAGGGATATTTTATAATTCTTCTACTTGTATCTATTTTAAATTACAATCAGTAGCATCATCAATATTTTAAGGATATAAACTGCAACACACATTTCACTTTAGTTTTATGTTATTTTTTTAAATCATTATTTCCCATGTAATGTTTTTCTGTTGATTAAAAAACTGCTGTGCAGTATCTTTTAGACATTCACAAAATACTGAAAGTCAAAGCTTTTTGCCATCCTTCCCAAATGAAAGGATTTAAGCTCAAATGTAGCTGATGATGTAATGCAAGAGCGCAAGACAATGCAGTCATCCACTTACTTTGGATTGCAAGGGTTTTGTCAACCGGAGGACCGATACAGCCATTACTCATATACTACTGCCACACAGGCGCCTGCGATGGTTGTCGCTGTGGGGCAAAGCAAGAACCCTTCAGCGAATCTGAGTCAACCGCTGCAATATTTGGCCATATATACATTTTCCCAAGGGAGCTCCCAGTCAGAGTCAGTTGGTGATTTCGCTTTAGATCCTTGTTTGAGGGTTTCATATTGTGCAAATCAACAATCAGTTTAATGCCTTCCCCCAAAGTATGTGCGTCCAAAGAAAGTGAATTAAGTCCACAGTATAGTTCAAAATCTATGGTTTACCACTACAAGCTCGACACGATGAATGACGAATGAGTAAATACAGCATTTACCCCTTTCCCATGAGTCACATTGAGTCTAAGTAATTCCTTAAGGACCCCCTGACTAATACGTAACAGTGGTTCTTATGGCATTACATTTCACTAGTGGTAACTATATTAATTCAAATTAATTTATCAATTTATAAGCGTGTGAGGACAAACTTCATAATACAGACCTGCAAAGACAAAACAAAACACAAAAATAAGTGTGCTGTAACATGATTTATATACCATAGCAAGCGAGACTACAACACTGAGCATTTTTTCAAATTAGTTCTAATAATGCTGTGGCCCATTACCTTGTCCATTACACTGTGAAAATTAATGAATTAATGAATGTGCATGAATGAAAATAGTAAATGAAAAACGGACATGGCAAAATTAAGTTAGAACTTAATTCCATTACACTTGAAAATGCTTGGTCATTTTAGATTTGTTTATTTATGTAAGATGCAACTTCAAAAAACTATGTTGCCTAGTAACTGTTTGAACCTTTTGGGGGGAGCGTTATTCTGCAAAATTAAAATGCATTAAATTGAATGCCCACTAAATAGCTTACTTAGTTTAAAACCTTTCTTTTTTAAATAAGAGTTCTTTTCAGTGCTGTTTAGAGAAATAATGAAACTATATTAAGTTAAATAAACCAAAACATAAATGTGTTTATAAACACGTGTTGAAATTGTAGAGACAAAATCAGCTTCAGAAATGAACAATGACCACCTTTTATCTATAAAGACTGATGATAATAATCTGAGTCCTCTGTCGGCCCTTTTCGTGTTGTTTTCTGCTGACCATGTTCAACATTTACACTCATTGTTTTCTACAGAACAATTGAGCATTACTACTACACAGACCCAGCCAAATGCATGACAGTTATTACATTTACCATTATTTATGCCCATTCAATATATTTTTTTAACAGATATATGCATTTATTAAGTAGCATTGAGTAAAACAAAAGCATACAAGACATTTCCCTTGTATAAGTCACTATATTGATATAAACATATATTTAAATTATCCTGTGAAAAAATATGTTCTCTTTCATGATCTGAATATTGTTATGTATGATAAATCTGGGTGTGACAAAAAACAAATGTCTTTGCAGAAGAAATATATGTAGCGGTACATTAATAATAATTAGAGTGATACGTTCTACATTCCTTCTTTTCTCATGCAGACGAATACCGGTTATTAAAACACCTATAAACACATTATGAGTGTATCCAGATTTGAGATAAGGGGGTTGAAAGGCAGCAGCTATCAATTATGCACAGAAAGTCTGTCTGGAGAGAGCCGTTCCCAAGCACCTGATTCCTGTTTAATGGTGGAAGTAGATGCACATGCTTTTAGAGTGTAATCCCTTTATGGGTAACACTCACTTTTGATATATAGAAAGAAGACAGATGCCAATGAAGAGGATCTAGTAGCAACTGTGTGGTATTTGGGAGTGCATATTTTTAAACTTACACTATGCTCTATGGTCACGGTGGGACTAGCTGAGGCGTCTAGTGCATTTCTTTGTTTATTTGCATAAAATAGGCTTTGCTTCTGTTTGTTGTCAATTTCCTTGGAGATTCTGGCAGATCAGATAGAGCATTCTTACAATTAACCCTGTATGTTTTATCTTTATGTATTTGAATAGAACAAAAGTGACAATACTATAGATAACTAAATACATAATTGTATGATATACAGCATATATGTGTATATGCTAAAACTGATCTGATTGCTATATATGGTAAGATCACAGATATGGAATGAGATAAAACATAACTGCGGCTTCCCGAGAGCCATAAATCAAACTTTTAAGCATCATAGAGGATTAACAAGCATGCCCACAACTTCCATGAATCCTTCTGAAGAATTCACAAAGCCATCAGTTTTAACTCCGTTCCATATGTGGTGCTCCGGCAAAAAGTGCTGTCATTCTTTGTACATTATAGATATGTTGTGGTATTAGATTACATTTTATATTCATTGTATTAATCTCAAATCAATATGTTGTCCCCTCTTCTCTTGCATGCGCTCTCTTCTAATGCTCTAATATTGTATTTCAGGTGCACTGTTTGTGTGAGAGAGACTGATTGATGATCAATAAATGGTCCCATATGAGGTCCTCTGTCCAAATCCTCTAATCTGATCTGACCTGATCTGCTTATCTCTGAATGCCCTAACATGGCACCACCTAGACTGGGATTGACAAACACCATGGGCTAATCTGCCTGAGCCAATTTCCCATATCAAAGCCACTGAGCACCAAGGTAAGAGAGACACAACGCAGCCTTGATAACTGGAGCTGCAAGCAAGGGCCGGTTCCACAAGGAAGCTACACAAACCATACACTGGAATCTTTCAAAAATAGTAACGGTCAAGCCAAGCATTAAAAACACAAAAACAGATGTGTGTCTTAACTTGAAGGCATGCAATGTGAGGCAAACCCTTTTTAAAACAACAATTGACTGGAAGCTTCTGTTATGAATCATAAAAAAACTTTTCTGTGTATATGTAAATATATATAAGGAAAGAGTGACAGTGTTAAAATGGCAATGGGCTGGACATATCGCAAGAAAAACTGCTTAAAGTTGGACAAAGAAAGTTACTGAATGGATACCAAGAGATGAAAAAAGATGACCTAGAAGTCGACCACATAGAAGATGGGAAGATTCAGTCATACACTTCGCAGGCGTGACATGGAAAAAAGAAGCTGTAGATCCAAGCAAGTGGAAACATCTTGGGGAGGCCTTCATCCAGCAGGGGACCAATATAGGTTTTTCACAGTTCAATGTCATTAATGTTAGATTTTGTGTCTCTCTTCTTTTCTTGTTTCTTGAGATCTTTTTATATTCTTGTGAATTATTGAGTCTGCCAAATTGTGTTTCTCATGATTTTGTCACACATTTATATTTATATATATTTAATCAAATCAATTTGAAATCATGAAGCAGGGTATATATGGAGTAGATATATATATATATATATATATATATATATATATATATATATATGCATGAAGCATATAAACCTTAATTTTGTATTCTTATTTATTATATATATATAATAAATAATACAAAATTAAGGTTTATATGCTTCATGCATCTAGACATCAAATATATGGATCCCCTGAGGTCGTGTTGAAATTATCTCTAAGCACTCTCCTTTATAAATAAATGATTACATAAATTACAGTACATGCAATTTCTATGAGTGAAATCCTTAGGGGCTCTGTATCCACAAATGTGAACATTAAAAACCTCTTACATACTTTAATGTTATTTAAAGCATATTTATTTATTTAGTCATTCATTTATTTTGAAATTCTCTAAATGTTTTATGTTGGATCAATCAAAATAAAGAAACCCACTGATACAAAGAAAACTGCAGCACTTAACAGACCATAAGCGCAGTCTTGACACATCTAAAGCACACTTCTGAAAATAGATCATACAATCTTCTCATGTGTGACATCAGAACAATGTCACAGAGAATAAGCACACTCAACAAACCCATTTTAACACAGCCCTTTCATAAACAATGACATCTTATTGGTGTTATGAATCACTTCATTGTGCTTTTCCACTTTAGGAAGAGGTTTAACAGAAATCTGTACAACTTGGGTCAGCTAAAATATATTTAAACACATGTGGCCCATTTCTCTTTGTAGTTCATTTAATTTTTCAATTTTCATTCCAATTCAAAAGTGGTGCTGCAGGAGAAAGCTTCCATCATAATCATAATAGCTAATTTAATTATACATAGTTATTATTACAAAGTAATACTGAAATATTGTGTTACTATATCCCTATAACACGTATTTATAAGTTTTTATACATCCATATGACAGCTTTGATCCACCCACCAATCACAGATGAACTCTACAAATTACAAATGAAAACACTTGATGTTTATATATATATATTTTTTAATTGAGGCCTTGTTCTTCTAACTGTCATCAAGTGTTATTTGGTTTTGATTTGGTGCAGACCACAGTTGATGTGGATTATTTTTTAAAATGTGGATATGATGTGGATACATTATTTAAAGTATTGTTTTGAGCTAATTCACATGTGCAGTGACAAATACGCACACCTGCTTCGTCACCTGCTTCTTCACAATTTTCAAGTGTATATTAAAACACATTAACACACAGCAAAACCAAACATATATTTAACAGCCCTTCATATGACAGGAGGGCACAATAAAAAACTGAATCCCTTCAGATCTCGTTGCCCTGTGGTAAGGAGCTGAGTTTTGGCCAGTCACACTAAATGAAGAACAGCAGTTTGCTTGTATTTGTCTGCACCACATCCTGCATCAGCTGGCATGAATATGGAAAAATGTCATTGTCCTCAATGTGCTTTAATTACACAGTACAGAGGGCTGCAGTGGTTAGGTTCATTTTAACCATCAGGAAGGAACATTTCCACTGCAGATCACCAGCAGCTTTGCCAGTTAAAGCTGGGGAAAACACTGCTTTAACTGGACAACTATTGCAAACTGAGGAACGTTTGCTTTGGAAGGTAGACAGAGTTTTTTTTAATTCAATTTTTATTGGTATTTCCATTGACTACACAACAGTCTGAGAGTCTATCACTGCCTATCTCTGAGAGTAATACATGATACAGAAACGCAAAGACCTATGGCCTAATCACATGACTCATTTTCAAACCTTATATTGACATATCTGTCGGTTTGGACACATCACTCTTATTGACACAGTGTGTTGTATTGAAAGCAACAGCAAACCAAATTATCTCCCACCTTCTGTCCTTCTAGCAATAAAGTCCAGATTGATTTACAGTCAATTCATCCTCAGTTAAATTGGATACCAAACTCCATGGTGAAAGGTAATTTCAAACAGAAACAATTTATCACACTCAACACCCTCCCTTCACTTTAGCTCACCCAAGCTGGTATGCAAACCTTTAATCTGTTTATGCTGTGACGCACATTGATGGACCAATGTAACCACAGTGTAGCTTTGGCTTACTAAGCACCATAGTGCATGCCTCGCCCAACCACAAGTAAATTGCTCACAGTTGCTAACAGTGATAAAACAACAGGTTCTTCTACTAGTTATTATCGGTTCATAGACATTTGAACCCAAGTCCCTACATGTCTCAAACACAGACACAATTTTGAAATGTGGCAAAAGCTTATATAACAACAATTAAAAAAAAAATATATATATATATATATATCTTTTTGTTTTTTGTAGCTTTAAAAGTTATTTGACTTTGGAAACATTTGGTAGTTTTGCATATTTATACTGCCATTTCCAGATTATATTTTACAGAATATAATTCTATTTATCAGCAGATATTCCTTCCATAAGAAAGACAATATTGTCTATTTTATATTATAAAGTAGTATATTAGTTTGTTATACCACATACCCATTTAAAATGTAATAGATAATTTCTTTGCCACCCATGTAAATTACGCTGAATGAACTTAAGGGCGAAACTTCCTGTCCTGAATTCAGGGTTTGAGCAAATCAAAATGTTAACCTATCTGTGAATCGCAAAATACAATCTGTATGCTCTCACAGTGTAACTTAAAATGTACAGTTCACTATACATATGAATTGTTAGCTCTGCAACAGTTAAACATTATAAAGAAACAAAATTAATACAAATAAATTAAAGGCAAGTCAGGACAAGCTTGTCCATCTGGATGTTTGCCTGACATTCTGGCTCTCACTCTTGATTTATTTGTGATTTGTGTTATTTGGAACATTGTAATTTCTTGGTTACAATTCATAGAACACTTTCTTTCAAAATATAAAATGTGTCTTATTCCGTATCCTGCACCAACGTGTTTGGCTACTCAAGGTATGACTTATTTCATGGGAAAAGCACCAGTTAGAGTGATCACAAATCAACACAAAAAATTAAGCAAATCATAATAATACCAGTACTTTTTTCATTCAAAAATATCAACATTTTAAGTCAGTTTGTTTCCAAATGCTCAGAAGCTGGCTGATTTTTAAGTCATCTACTTTCTTTCCAGACAGATTTTCTGTTGAAAGAGAAACAATAAGCATATGTACTGTTTTGATAATTGTGAATATACTCCAAGAGTGTTTTGAAATTAAATATTACTGAAAAACCATATTAATCTGCATCCATATATATCAGCTAAACTATGGTCAAAACTTTCCAACAAGATTTTGGGGTGGGGTGATTTTTTTTAAACATTGCCACTACTGGCAAAGTTTGCTGCTTCACTACAATGTACAATGTGCCAAGACAACAGAAACGGCCTTCACACACACAAGTGTTAATCTGGGGAAATTTGGAACAGTAAATGTCCTGTCATAAAATTAAATTCAGCCACTATGAATAGTGTATAAGAGAGGTGTTAGTCTATAAACAATATTAAACTGGAACTCAAGATATTCAGCGTTCAGCTCATCTATAATACTGTATGAAGTTGAACTATTTCAAGGTTCAAATGTATGTACATACTGACTATTATCGCAGTAAGGCAAATAGAACTAACACCTACAAAAATGTATGATGTAGTTAGAAAAAATGTAAATATTTTGAATAGAATGTTTTTTTTTCACTTTTAAATTTATTATATATATATATATATATATATATATATATATATATATATATATATATATATATATATTACTGAGGTCAATTAAAATGTAGGCTATAATCCCAGAGAACACCATTAAAATTAATAAGAACAAAATGTTTAAAATGTGCAGCTTAAGGTTATTTCCTTTGGAGCTGTTTTTATTCAGCGTAAGTGAGAGACTTTCTCAAAAAGGATATCCAAAAGGAAATGTATATAAATCAGTATTTATTCCATTAAACTGAAATTCATAATGGTATACAAATATGTGTATAAGCCTACTGTTTATTGTTTACAATTACCAGTATCATATACTATAATATATACTAGTCAAACCCTTGAGCTCTGCAGTGGTTTGACAGCCTGGAAATTAGGTTGATCTTCATTTTATAATTCAATGCTCAAATATCCTAATCACCCTTATTAAATCTGTACTCCTCTCTCCAAATGCTTAATATGTCTATTGTATTTCTATAAAACTGAATGACTTGTAAGGTGCAGTAATTCCAATGCTGATGAATACTTCTTAAAATAAAGGATAATGTATTCACAAAACTATTTACGAGAATACCACACAGCCGCTGCTTCTACTGCATAGTATAAAACAACAGACGGTTATGTCGAATGTCTACATTTTGAAAGAATATGCCCTCTCTTTCCTACTACAACACAGAAGAAATAATATTGAAAATACAAGCTATTTTGCTGAAGCGCTCAAACGACGAAACCACAAGGGACGGAAAAACAGGCAGGGATTCAGCAATCGGGGCTTTTATTACTTTATTGCTTCCTCTTTCAAACGTTGAGCACAAAGAAGGTCACAGGAATCTCTGAAAGAGCTGGCATCCCACTGTGAATACATGCTCTAGTCCAGCGGAAGCTTCTGCTTTGATGGATGACGTCTTTTCATCAAGATGGCCATCATTATCCTCCCAATTAAACTGTTTGTCCCTAATAAAATCAATTAGAACTTTATTTGCAGGTCCCCCCTTTCTCAGCGGGTGCCGGCACTCATAATGGAATGCAGCCTGAGTAGCCTTATTAAGAACGGTGATGTTTGGGAGCCTGATTGCTCCAAGCTTGCAGATCAATGCTGGGAACTTGTATTCGGTACTTCCCTTTCCATTTCACTTCGAGAGAATAATCACATGGGGGTCTACCCACCTGACCTCACTACTGCGGTTACATAAAACTTACTGACCACAAACCTTTTTTCTTCTTTTTTGGTTTCCTTTTCATTCAACTTAAATGGGTTGCTTGCCCCAGATCTTAATCGCACAGTTTAACTAGTTAAAACAGCTTTTTTAGAAACTTGAGGAAAACAATGGCCATCCCAATTTACATACATCCATGGATTTCTCATAGAATGCGTATGGCAAATTATGTGTCATGGGATTAAATGATTAAATGATGTCAACAGCCACAAGCCACAGCAATTTGATGAGATATTGTAATGTTAGAGTGAGGTGTAACGTGTTTGTGTGCTTGTAAGTCGTCCTGGACAAGGGCATCTGCTAAGAAATAAATAATAATAATAAAAGTATTCATTATCCAGCCTATGAATTTAAAGAATGCAGTTCCTGATCTCTGACTAGGACAAACTCCAGATATGGTACCTGGGAGAAAAGTCATTTTTAGTACGATTTGCATTCCTGAACTCCAAATGATATAAACTCATTGGTCTCATTACAGCCCCTGAAGGTTAAAGAGTTTGAGTACTAACCAAATACTCATCATTGTGCATACTTCTTCCAGAGACTGTGCCTAAATTTGTTAAATAGCATTTGTCATAAATTGAATTGACTGGACCAGATAAAATCAAAACCTTTTTATGTCTTGAGAAAGATGCAAACCCAACCACTTGATTTCCTTTCAATAGAGACAAGATGCCCAATTGAAAGTCTGCACTAAGATGGGGATGTTATTTGCATTTTGTGGATGGGTTCATATTTGATTTAGGCAAACTTGCCTTGTTCTCAATAAATTACACACAGAAGGACCTCATGCATTTATTTCCAGCATCACACAAACATCACCACATATCACCAATGCCACATCATTTTCCTTATCCACTGGACACTAGGTAATATCAAGGTTCAATCCATCTTTGTCCATAGTTTTTGAAACCTGCACATAAGATCACAAAATGTTGTTGTGTCTAGAACATTTTAAGTCCAATAAAATAAAATAAAATATGATACATGTGGGCGTTCATGTGTGTATGTGGGGGGTTGTGTGTGTGTTGATATTGGCAGTGCAGGAACTTATTATATCTATACTTTTCTGCCATCCAAATATGTCAGTATAGCAGAGATTCCTGGATAACAAAGTTAAAAAGTAGTATTGAATCCACTCAAGGCCATGCCAAATCTATTAAGGTACAAAGGTCTTAATGTAGAGGTCAGGCAGTGTACACCCTCTTAAACGTTTCATTCTGCATCATGTCATTGTGGTTTGGCAGCATACAAGTTGAGTTTTAAATGTGTAAAGAGCTAGAAGAATTCAACATTTTAAGTGATTTTAAAATGTATGGTTAATAATCACTTGAGTTTATGGAGACAGAGTTTCAAATTGTGCTTTCTTGAATTACTTGGTTCTGCCAAAGTGTAATGTTCTTATAACATGCTATGTAGACATGATATATTATTAGATAAACCTTATTTTGGGAATTCAAATGAAATGCACCTGGCTCCATCTTGATAAATATCCATATATCTTTGTCAGCAGTTTTCCTTTAGCTCACACATAAGCTACTTTTGTCCCCCAAAGAATCTCATGCAGCTTGAAGAGAAAAAAAAAACGAAAAGGCGTTAAATATATATGTGTATGGTTTAATTGTGTTTGTGCTGCTTCCACATTGCTTATTTTACATTTGTCATACATTTTTTTTCCTCATAAAGTATAAGACAGTAAATTCACAATGACAAGATACTGACAGCTACAGAAAGGATACAGTTAACTTTCAGTAGGTAAAAAGTAGTACCCTGGAAATCCAGTTTTCTACAGATATATGTTTTATTTTTAATATATTAAGTTTTATTTTGTGTTCACTACTATAACAAGAAATATAACTCTAATCATGATCTGCAATTGTCTCAAAATCTGACATAAACAGTTGTTCCACTGTAACAGAACCTTACTGGGATTCAGACTAAGTAACAGAAGGATCTATGACTGTTCTTTTTCAATATACAGTAAAAGGCAAGTGAGTTGATTTGCTACCTTGTTAGCCCTGATAATTTTGTTTAAGGAGCAGACCTTTATGAATTGTGCCTTTTTGGGGCTTTCAGCAAAAGGATGTTTTTCAATTGCATTGCTTTTGCTATATCTTAGTATAAAAAAATAAAATAAAATATAAAACATATATATATATATATTATAAGTGTTTTTTGGTTTTGTTTTGGAAATAATCGTATAGAAATATCTGTGCTAGACTTGGGACAGCATGCCCACTAGTGGTCTGCCATCTGTTAAATATTTCCATCTCACATTTTTCAACAGTACAGGGTAGCAGAGTTAGTCGTAGGTCGTTTTTTTTCTTCAAGATTAATGCCACAGGACTAGAAGCTTTACTGAAATAAATACCAAATTTGATCATATTTTAAATAAGTAAGAAAACATTTGTTATATAACCTGATAAGGTTACTTTTCCACTTATTTACTAATAATATCCTTTAGTGCTTATTTTGTACTGTATCACTGTAGGAATTATACCATGAACAATATCAAGTTCTTGTTTATTTTGTCTTTGTCAATGGAGAACTTGAGTTATCACTAAGCTTTGAAACTTGATCATGGTCTTTATTATATCATTTAATTCTCTACAGTAAATATTCTTTCATCATTATTAAATTAATATGAGGTGGCTTTATGTGTAGCAAATAAAATATTGTTGTTGTATCATGATTCAATGTACTAGTAATGATCTAATTATTAATATAGCTAAGACTATCAGTGTTGCCCTACCTGCTTTGGGCCACTATTTGGTTCCCATTCACAAAGCTCCGATGTAGGTTCAGAGATTTAGGGGTTCTTGTGGTCGTAGTGGGGAAGTGTAGGTCGTAAACTGTAATCAAGTTTGTAGTCTGGTCAAGGTTGGGTTTCATACTCGTATCTCAGGCAGGTTCTGCTTGACAGCTGGAGCAGGGGGAGCCACCATGTCATAATGTACCTCCTGCCCTGTATCATGCCCTGTACTCTGTCACTATATATATATATATATATATATATATATATATATATATATATATATATATTTATATTTATATATGTGTGTGTGTGTGTGTGTGTATCTATCAGGGGTTCCCAACTGGCAGACTGCACACTCCGGATGTGGACCCCAAAGCCCTTTTTCCTGGTGTTAGCTGGTGACTTTTTTGACAGGTGGGTCACATATCAGAGATAAAAAAAACTACAGATTAATTGCATTTATTGTGTTTAACAGTACAGTATCAACACATTAAAACCAAGACAATTTTAATTAATGTTATTTAACTGCAAAATAATAATAATATTTGTGGCCTCACTTTGTTCTGCTCTCTGGTGTTGTGTTTCCAGTTTCGACAAGCCTTTTGTTACAGCACTTATAGGGAAGTGATACAATGAATATTTGGTGTATTTCCTATCAATGGAATAAAAAATAATAATCTACGAATATATATATATATATATATATTTTTTTTTTAAACCTTTTGGATTTCTAATTAAACCATTAATTCTTACTGAAGCCATGCATCAGATCCCTAATCAGACAGGTCGCCACTACCCCATACACATCTTCCAATATTGTGTTCACACTGGACTCGGCGCACTTGCTGCTTGCTTGCTCGCCACTTCAGTCACCGCTGACCGGTGTTCACACTGAACCGAGAGGATCGTGGGATGTGACTGCCAGAACACATTTCATTGACTTGACAGAGGTTTCAGATGGAGATGCATTTCCAAATGCGAGAAAAATGGCTTTGGCACTATGTACTGTGTTTGGATCAACATATTGCTGGGAGGCATGTTTTTAAAAATGAACATGATTGAAAACAGACCCCACAGTTGGATAACCAATGAACACTTCACATTGCTATTACAACCCAACTTCAAAATGCTGATCTTGGAGAAGTGCAATTTCTCACAATAGACTCAATAAAATGAAAAATAAATAAATATTGACATTGTAAATTGTTTGTAAACCATTAGGAAGTAAAACAAACAAAAATATATATAACATACAGATGGGTGACAAATTAAAGGAAAAACCTGAATAAATGAGTAGAGGAACATAAGACATGCAGATGCCTTCAAACAGGTGTACTGCATGATATGATTCATCAATTAACATCCTATCATGCTCTGTGGCATGTATAAAAATGCTGAGCAGGCCCAGTTGACCTCAATTTTAGATCAAGATGGCAAGAGGAAAGGATCTGAGTGACTTTGAAAGAGGGGTCATTATTGGGGCACGAATGGCAGGAGCTTCAGTCACAAAGACGCTCAACTGGCTAGTGTTTTAATAGGAGCAGTGACTAAAGTTACATCTGCATTTAGATCTATGGGAAAGACATCAGTAAATAAACGTGATGACTGTGATGCTCGTGCATTACTGCGATATGGAAGGATAAACTGAAGAGCAACTCTTTCCCAGATGACTGAGAATGTTAATGCAGAACGTGATCAGACTGTGTCAGCAAGAACAGAGAGGATATTATAGTAGGGCTGCAGTGCATAAACCCCTCATTACAAAGACAAATGCACATCTGAGACTTCAGTGGTGCAAAAACCACAGGCACTTGTCTACAGAGATGTGGAAAAAGTGATCTGGTCAGATGAGTCATCCTTCACCATATTCTCAACAAGTGGGTGAGTGCATGTGTGGGACATCAAGAGAAGGGGACAGGCCTGACTGCTTGACCCCTACAGTGAGGGGGTCCGGCAGCTCTGTTATGCTGTGGGGGGCATTTTCCTGGCATGGTTTGGGTCCACTTGTCCCCTTAGAGGGAAGGGTCACTGCAAATCATTACAGAGTTATTCTGAGTGATCACCTTTATCCTATGGAGAAACATTTTTATCCTGATGGGAGTGGTCTCTTCCAGGATGACAATGCCCCGTCCACAGGGCACGAGGGTCACTGAATGGTTTGATGAGTATGAAAATGATGTGAATCATATGCTATGAAAAAAATAAAATAATAATAATAATAATGAAAAATCAAATATAGACCAGCGGCCCACTCAGGTCCAAAGATTCTCTTGCACTTCCGATTGCCAGTCCGTCCCTGACGTGCTCCCATTAGCTTTGTACTAGGTTTAACTTCAGCTGAGCTTTGTTACATATTTGAAGTTATTTTACATTGCAGTCGTGTATATATTGATTAAAATATATGGTTTCAGGAATATACAGGTATACTTGGCTTTGCACAAGAGATATGTTCCAGAAAAATACTTACTAAATGAAAGTGAAAAGAAACAGAAAAATAATCAAAATAAATAAATTATTTAAATTAATTTAGATACATATATTTTTGAATTATGAAGCCACAATCATTTTATTTATTTAAAATCACATGCACATTTAAAAAAGAAAGAGCTGGAAGGTTTTATAAGGGTTTTAATTTTGTCTGTGAGTTTTCTCTACTGAGAACACACTGCTTTCATCCCCAGATGAAGCCCTCTCATTAGTTTAATCAACTGTAATTTGAAAAAGTCAACCAACTTCTTAAGACACATCAAAAGTATTGAAAAGGGAGTCTCCAAGGATGTTTACTGCTTTAGTCAACCAACAGTGTTGGAATGGAGCTGTGTGGAATGTAATAGATTGGACAGAAAAAACACTAATTTCTTAGATCATGTATCACACATTATGTAAACTCTTACTACCCTGTTCCATATGTTATTATTATTTCTTCTTCAGTTATAATCACAGTTTCATAAATGTCTCCAGTTTACATAGAATGCGACACACTAAGATATCACATTCCTACATTGAAAATAACATTAAATTTTTTGTCATTCTTTTACCCCACACTTACAACGAATGTAATTTTCAACACAAAAACAGCATTTTTCTTAAAAGGGGCAAAACAATATGTTGGTTAAAAAGTAATTGCTTGAACCTCATTTGTGTCACTTAAATAAACTATATTCTGTGATGTATCAATCTAACATGCAACCTAAACCCTACATTTACACAGGATAGAGAGTCTGTAAAATGCAAGTAAACTAATTGATAACTAAATTAATGACTCAATCGTTTTTAAGCACGGCCCTCTGGTGTCATTTATGAGCTGAATTAGACCATTGCTTTGAGTGATTTTGTGTTGCAAAAGTCTTGAGAAAATAACTATACATTTGTATTTATGTCTGTGTATCATAGTGTTATGATCTATGGCTTTGAAAATCCTTGGATTTGTCTGCAAAACAAACAAATAAAAAATGACAGTTCGTCCCTTGCTAATGTAACGCCAAACCAAACCAAAACATACAAATTCCAAAACAATAGAAATGACAGATTAGACACAGACTTTCTTTGCTAAAGTATGAATGCAGAAGTTTAAAATGTTATGTGAATTATTTTTAATAGGATGATTTACATATTACATATTACATATTTAGAGTTTACGCACCTAATAATTATTTACTAATAAGTACATTATTAACAATTCATGATTTAATCACAGAAAGATTAAAATAATGTACTGTTGCGTTTCAACCTCATTGAGGTTTCATTTGCATTACAAAGTGACTCATTACAAAAAAGTATTGTATTCATTGATTTATTTATTTTAAATACCAGATGTAATTTTAAAAATACATATTTCCACAGCCATGATTTGTTTGTGTTACTGCTTCTGCTGCAACAAAGGGATGATTCTTTAACTGTTGACACTGGAGCAGTAAGATTTGCAATGGTATGTTAACAAAGTTTAATGCAAAACTTAAACAAAACTCTTGAAATGCTATTTTTGGTTAAATAATATACAGTTTGCAGTTATGTGATCAATGGCTCAATTATTTTCTTCATAATGTAAATATGTAAGGAAATACAAAGAAACTTTTTCACTTCAGTGTATTTTCTGATTGAACACATGGTTTGAAACTAACCACTGTGCTCTTGAATAACAGTAACCTCATCCACTTCATGCAGCGGTAAAACCTGAATAGCTAAAATTTTTATTTCATCTAATTATTGTGATTAAAGACATTACTTTCAAGTTTCCCTTCTGTCTTTCAACAGACAGACGTAAGGTTGCAATAAATCAGCTGCAGCTGAACCTAGCGAGTGAGTGACAGGCCCAGAAACCGTCCGCCTGCAATGGATGGCTTTTCAAATATGTGAGGCCCACTGAGAGACCCACAACTGAATAGTTTAATTTCCTCCAGAGAACGTGAAACTCAGGCACTGAACTTTTATTCTCAGAATGTAAAACGCAAACACTTTCACAGGTCAAAACCTCTACATGACAGAAGGATAGATTTAGTAGAATGACAGATTCTCTTTCATATAAAGTACATTTTCTCAGACATATAATGATGATAAGTTTTTAAGCAGAACTAAATCAGCCTTATCCTTTAATGGTTCCACTTATTGATATGGCATAGATCTTTACAGAACGGTCCAATATCCGATCTAGGGTTAGACAACAGTTAATACCAAACCACGGCTGGAGATTAGAAAACCAACAACAAATGGTATGGATTTCTACATCTGAAGTATTTGTGCAAATACCTATATGTCAACACATTTAGTAGACTATACAGCTTCTCAATATGTTTTTTTAGTGAATACCAATGTTGAATCAGGATACAAAATGCGGTCACCACTGTAATGTATCTCTCTCTTTTTCCCTGTCTCTGCTGACATGCTATATTACAGTCACAAGTGTTTCCTATATGAAGCATGTAATATATATCACTCTGTTTCCATATGGCAATGGTCCTTTAGTAGTCATTTAAAGTAATGGACAAATATGTCTCATAAAACAGTCTTAAGATAAAAAAATATTTGTTTTTTTTATACAATTCTTTGTATATCGTAACTGTCAATTATAAAAAAGAAAAATTCATAAAATACATTGATATGTTTTATGTGGCTGTGAATGTGTTTTTGTTGTTGTCTGTGTCCACATTGAAAAAGTCTCTTAGATCGCTAAAGCAAATTTTCTCTGTACTGGTAACACTTTTTCACAAAGTAATACAATGTGGGTTTTCTTTTTCTTTTTTTGCCAACTTATTTGTTAAAGTCTTTACAGGTGTGCAATTTATCAAGATCAGGTAAGTCCACTCTGTCATTCGCCTTGTACACTGCCACTTGTCCACACTATATGTTTTCTTTAAACTGTTGCTTTAGCCAAATGCATATTATCAGGAACTCTGCCTATCCATCTCTTTTCTCTGAAGCCATTGTTTGTATGTCTGATGTCTCTGTAATGACACTTATCTCTAGTAATTGGAGCTGGCAGCTCTGAAAATCTGTAGTCCAACTTTGTTCAAGCAGCACATGGATAAACATCACCATTATTTTTCCCCCTTTAGTCCTATAGTATGCCCAAGGGGACAGCAGCATGTACGTTTTTGATCACCAGAGGTTTCCTCCAAACCTCAGGGTTCTTCCTCTCCACTCAGCTATAAAATATTTGATTTTCTTTTGCATTTGTGGTTTACAGTAATGCTCTTTGGGATTGCCTTTTGGGAGCCAGGGCTCTTGTCGTCCTGCCTTTCTGACGCAACAGAAAAGCATGAGCCAGACATTCAATGCTTTGTGCAAAGATCAACTTTTCAGTTAGCATTCAAATAGTGAATTTGAAGAAATACGTAATTCAGTTAGTGGAGCAATGGACCACCTGTCCTTATCAATCAGCTCTTCACAACCACTGAAGTCCAATAAAAAATCCGAAGTGAGCCCTACATCCCGTGTGGCTTTCCTTGTCACTCCCCTTCCTGCTCATTTCCTTTGCAGAGATTTTCCTCATTTGAGGTTTGGCTGCTGGTGAACTTTGCCTCACCTCCACTGAGCAAAACTACTAACAAAGTGTTCAAATAACTTTAACCAGAGATGCCAAATTATAAGAATATGTATTATTTTCTAAGCTACAGGGTGATTCTGTTTTGATTGTAATAACATTTAAAAAACGAATGTTTCAATGTCTTGGCGGAGATATTCAGGCCAGTCTGCAATGTAGATATTTTTATGCTACCAGTGAAATAAACAGCTCTGCAGTAGCCTAAGGTATTTATTCTTTTATTTTGTGACTAATTGCAGTTGTGGCTCTGGCAGATTGATATTTAAATAACACACTTCAGTTGCATAGAATTAAATGCATACAGCTGGAGGTATAATCTCAAGATCACATTTGGATTTAATAATACAACTGTCATTTGAAAACCAAAGAATGGCTATAATTCACTTGAAAGTGAAGGACAATAAAATAATACAAAACTTGGTTTTATTTTACATTTTGAGGCATTTCACTAGTTAGGAAAACTCAAGAGAGTTGTGGAATGCACCAAAGATCAATGGGAAACCCCCAATCACAGTGTTTTAAAATGGCTTATAAAGTTCATCCTTGTTGTCATTACAATGCATTATGAATCCTTCTTTATTACCCCTGGTTGCCTGAACCTGAGTCTTTTATGAATATAATACATTCCCTTGTCTGTTCTTCTCAGATCTGACTGGTAAGGAAATGTTAGAAATCAGAATGGCTGATCTACACTCCACTGAATTACCAAGGCCCTTGGTCATGAGCACAAAGCTGGAAGGAAAGATATATTTCATGTATTTTGTATGAAAACTGTGCCTTTGAGGAAAACACTGTTCATGTCGTGTCTTTGCAGTATGGTTCTGTGTATCTCTCTTGGGGTAAATTCTTAGTGTATGTTTAACTATACATCTCACCACCATAGGGCAAGCTCTGTTATGTATTTTATAACATTAAATGTAAAGGTATGCACACGATATGGCAAACAAACAAGTACATTGAAACATATTAAACATAAAAATATGTTTGTTGGGCCACAAAACTCTAAATACTTAAATAAGGTTATCACTATATGACCATTTGCCTCAACCTGTGTTTTTACTGAACCGAATATATGCAAATTGCATGTATTAAAGCTTTATAATCTGAAAACTATTAATAAAGTATAATTAATAGATTGATAATAACTAGATACTAATTGAAATTGGCTAATTATTAACAGCATGTTATTAACAAATTATACCTCGTTCCCATATGTTCTCACTTTATAAATGTATAGTTCTGTGCAAATAGACTTGTTTGTAAATCATTTGTCATATATATTTGCAACCCCCCATACCAAAGTGTTTAGTTTGTATAAAGCAAACATGTAGCTGGCTATACATAACAAAATGTAAATTGTTAAAAACTCAAAAAAGTGCCCATGCACTGTAGGTGAAAGGGTGTTTCTCCATCTTATTCCTAGAAGGGAGCATCACTGTGGTAGATAACTGAGCATCAGCATTTTCAACAGCTTAGTCTGCTGGCCTTGGTGCTGTGGTAGTTTTGGTCAGAGGTCAGTTGAGGGTGGGAACTAAATAAGATTTATAAAAAGAAATGTGTGGTGTTGAAACAAAACTTGAAACCAGCAGAAAGCAGGGTTCCACCCAGATTGCCATATTAATTACATATGATTGATTAGTCTATAATTTAGTTAACCAGTTTGGAACTGTGATAACCAAGTGAGGGTTATAAAAATAAATATTCTCATCCTCTTCTCGTAAGCCATCTTCAGGGTGCTCTTTCTTGAAGAAACAATTGCCATAATTGTAGTGTCAGGATAAAAATGAAAAAGAAAAGTGGTTTATAAGCAGTGTTTCATCCAGACCTTTCCTATATTATAAAGCTGAAACATTAAGGGTGGCCCACAATCTTTTATAACAAAGAACTAGACCTACCTGTGAGTACAAACCTGAACCCTATCACGATTTATGATATGGTCAGAAGTCTGTTTCTACTGCTTATAAATCAAGATGGAATAGGGTACAGGTCTGTACTTTTGATTTGCTCAAGGCTTAACTTTTGTTTTTAACTAAAATATATGCTTTATTGTATGTCTAAAACCTTGCTCCGCCCCTAGCTTGATTGTGTGCCTTAAGCCTCTTTCAGATAAAACCCTAAAGAACATAAAACAAATAAACAACCAAAACAAAGTCTGTAGTAGCTATACTAGATTATGTGTCAATGCTCATACTGATGCAATGGTCAGTGCAAAACACCACCAATGTAAAGGTCCAGCTAACACAGTGATCCAACCTATTTGACACAAAGCCTTGTAAAACTACAAATACACAGATAGGTTTGACATAAGCTAGCAAAGAATGCTTTTAACCGTTTTCCTGTCATGAACTTCAAAAACCTGACATGGACCTAAATTCCAAATGTCGAAGGTGTTTCCACGTGTCGTTCCTAATAGGATACAGGTGCAGGAGATGTTTTGGATAGTTTCAGAACTGATTTTCCTGGAGTGAAGATACAAACAGCAAACTGAGTAGCAGATGTTAAGGATTTGAGTTTTTTAGTGAAATGTGGCTTGGCAGCTGTCAGTAACATGCCTTTGGGAAAAGAGAAAATGACCATAATGGGAGGGAGGTTGGTTTGCTTTTTACCTACTCAGCTTCCTGAACTTCCCTTCAACCAACTGTTTATCACAAGTGTGATAATTCGGCCTATTACACCATTCTCTAAGGTCAAAATATTTATGTTGGTCTTGACAGGCCTTGGAGATTGAGGTTTATATGGGTATCCATCTGCCTGCTTCACTTCTACCATGGCAAGTGAAATTAGAGATGTAGACATAAAAGCTTTTTTTTCTGATCTCAGACCAAAATTATTCATCTTTGAATTGTGAATATATATATATACACACATACTGTTTTGTGTCTTTGTTTTTTTGGACTGCACTGTGACAATTTTACCTTTTTTAGATGGTTTTATTTTTTCAAATTCCTTTTTCAGGCATCAAAGGATTTTGCACATTCCAAAATATTTAATTTGTATTTTGCAGTAACAGGGTGCTACTGACATATTAATTTCATTACTCTTTGTTCTATATAAAATATGTTTTATGTATAGTAGAACTCATGTCAAGAGCAGCATATCTGTATACAAAGAGTGTTTATTTAGTCTGGACTCTCTGATTCCCAACAGAACTAAATGTTCCTGTGCCTGGTGAAGAACCATGTTTTAAACAAATATGTGCATCAGCTTGTTGGACTCTCACCTCCCTTGGTGGATAAGGGGTCAATAGAGCTCAGTTATCCTGAACATGAGGCCACAAAACAGATGGAAGAAAAAAAGTTTGGCGAGTACCAAACTTGAAGTTGGTGGTTTGCTATGTGACCCATGGTTAATAACTTCCTTCGTAAAATGTCAATCCAAACCATGTTTTAAACTCAGCACCAGGCTGACCCCAAGGAGGCTGTAGTTAGGGACCTTTTTTTTGTTGTTTTAATGGATCCCACTCAGCTGCTTGTGGTCCAATCACTTTTATGATAGTGGTTGGTCTGAATAAGGCTAAAATTTAAACACCTAAGATATATATTTTTCTAAAGTTTGTAAATCTTTCAGTAAAGTATGTGGGAAAAGCCATATTTTACAGCTTCTATATTTTTTTGTGGGCTTCACAGTTAACCTCAGGCTAGCTTCCTCCCTAGGGTACTTACAAATTCCAAACAAACGAGAAGATCCGCTGCTCAGAGTAAAACACCAAACAAAATCTCATAACACAGGGCTGAAATAATCTGCATCACTTCTGATAATATGAGATAGTATTCTGATTCATGCCAACTATGGGCAGCTGGCCAAATCAAGTTTAAATGTAACACAGCCACTGAAGGGAAAATAAAAAGTCAGAGAGTCTCATAGTGTATTATAATATAATTTGAACTGAAAGCGAAATGTTACAGTTAGATGAAAAAACACTAGGTATGCCTTAAATCCATCTGGAGTATGGAAATCATAAATACTTACTGATTATTATTCACATTATTTATTTTCACAAAGATAAAGTCATGTACATGTAAAATGTTACTTTATGTACAACATAGCAAAATCTAAAAATAAGAATCAGTCATATTTACTCAGAAAAAAAATATATATACAAAAGAAATACTACCTGAATGCTTATATAAATATATGCATACTGTGCACAAACAATACATCACTACAGTTTGATGCCTAATAAAATAAAATAAATGTAAGGAATGACTCTTTGAATAGGTTTAGATAAGTGTTGCTTTCAGTTTTGCCTACACTCTCACATGCAAACAAACACACTGCTAACATGAAAACGTACTGCATTGATTGACATCATTATCATAACAGGTCTTGTGTGATCTGTTACCTGATTGATACCCACATGATGTAGAGTTCTGTAGACATTAATATGTATCTTTACATAAATCCCAAGGGAGGGAATTGCAAGTCTCCAGCTGTGGAGTAAAGAAATATAGCTCTATGGGGAACTGTCATCTGTATTACATTTGACCAACATTTCAAAAGCTTTTTTTTTAACTCTGAGGATTTTGTCCTCTTTGATCCAACTATACACCTCAATACAAATAAAAAACAAACAACAAATATATATATATTGGTAAAATTAAATATAATTAGTATGTAATAAATGTATCCAAAACTGGCCAAAGTCAGCTGAGGCACTAAAGCAAAGTCCTGGAGATCACACCGAGTCTCTGCTGAGATGGTACCACCTCAGGAAAACTACATTCCATAACAGGTGCTTTTATTTAAGCTTTTACATTACCGTTTCAACAATCTAGTTAATGTTACACCACACTGTTTTTTTTATTTTATTCAAAGTCCAAATCAAAAGATCCAATGTCCTTATTTTAATCTCCATAAACTAAAATTACATTATAGAAATTATTCTCTCTGAATATAAACCTAGAATAAAATGGAATATTAAACTTCACTTGTAATTTTTATTTCCAAATATCTTAAACATAAACTCACTGAATCAGCTCTAAAGCTGTAGCTTAGATATTGAGAATACTTTATTCTTCTTATGCGTTGCATGTGAATGTTATCCTGTAATGAATCCCAATTGTTATTTTTCTGTGTCACACTTTGTGTTTAATTAAGGACTAGACTAAATCACAACTTTGACCTACAAATCAAGGAATGTAAATCTGTACCCTATCCTGGTTTAATATACTGTTAGAAGCCACTTACTACTACTTTAAATTAATGCATGATAGGATAAAAGCTTGTAATTTCTGATTTGCAGGTAGGTCATGTTATTTTTTAATTATACTACATTACTTTAAAGTCCCACTATCATCACATTTTGACCCACACTTGTATTCAAGGAAAATGTATAATTGTATTATTGTAAGTCATTCTGGCCAACAAAGACTAGAAATATACATTTAAAATCAAAATAAACCATGTCAAAATGCAGGCACTATGGTGTAAGCCCTTTGGCTCACACAAAATCCTGCCGATTGTTGATGACATCACGGACTGAAGTTGCCTCTTGGCAGTGTACTTACACTGGACGGACGGTGATTCTTGAGACATTTCTGAATTGATTAATGAAGAAACACAGGAGGCTCAGAAAGCAGTCGAAGTAATTGTGTCACTGGGGGAAAAAACACTTACACAGCTCTAAACTCTGGCAAGCGATAATAAATTAGACATCAATCACTACTTTTAAGCACGTGGGATTTTTTCAATTACTCTGAAAACTGGCTGCATGTAAACATAGTGTTTGTTCTGTTATTGTCCAGGTGTCAGTGCACATTTTGCTTCATCATGCCTCTTGTGGAGGAAAGCATAGCTGTAGGGAGATAGATAGATCCCCTTTCACACATTACATTACATTAAGGGTTTCTCAATGTTTGCCTGTCCATGCACACCCTACAAACTGCCTATTTTTCCTACAGACAGAAACTTGGGCATTATCATTATTATTAAAAAGTAAGTAGATTATTCATAGAAAATTTTAATTTTAAGAAAAGTTTCTTAAAAAGATACAAAAGATATGCATTGTGGTTTATTTATAGATGTATATTTATAGATGCAGTGTAAAGGCTTTTATTTATTATTACTGTAATATTTATTAACCTACCAACTTTTAAAACATGATATGCATCTCAATCTGTACAGTTTGAGGCTGAGGCTATCAATCATACCAAGCAATCCACCCAGGGTGCTGCAGTGCCAGGTTTGATTAAATCCCCTTCTGGGTCTGGCAATTTGGCTCAGAATTAAGGACAGAATTAGGACTGAATTTAATTTCTCAGTCAGTTTTTCGACCTGCTGCAGAAAACAAGTGTTTACATGTGTACTTTAAATGAGGTGCTGGATGTTTTAAAGTTAAACAGTAGTTGTTAATTGATATGGCTACTAAAAGTTTCCTAATCATATAAGCATATATGTAATAATTTAGCCGTGCCTCATAAAATCACATAATAAACATAATTACTCTTACAACTTCAGCTAATAAATGTACTATGAGCTCTTTAACATAGGTATTATACTCTTACAACAACTAATAAATCTACTAATACAAATCATCGACTAATATTACATCAGCAAACACACACTTTCATTAAAATTAACTTGTCTATATCTATAGTCTAATAATCAAAAATTAAATAGGAGAGTGTTGTTTACTATAGATCTGTATGGAATATACAAGAACATGGGGTGTGGCCCATTAGACAACACTTTGCGGCAACTATCTTTTGGAGCTAATGAAGCTAATATGAAGGGACAGCAAATACATTTCTGCCCAAGGGAACAGTTCTAATTTCAAATTACAAATGACCTAGTAAAAAGACAAATCCTCAATAGGAAGTGACATTATCAGTTTGCTTCAATCGTTTTTTTTTATGCTCTGAGACAAATATATTCTCTAATTTACTTTCTTTGGGTACTTGCTCTTAAATGTCAATTCAATCATGCATATTTATCTTTGTAACATCTGTGATTAAAACAATTTCCTGTATCACTTTGAGTTGCTTAAAGAATTAGATAATTTAGTCAGTGCAACTTACTCCATGATCTATCTCATCAGGAACCTGGGCAGTCATCACATTTTAAGTCATATTAATATACCATGAGTATATGAAAGCCCTGATGATCACTAACTTCTCTGACAAAAGGTCTTTTTACAGGCCATGATGTTATGTTCTTCAGTGTTCTTTTGCTATCCAACAATACTGTGCTGTTTAAAGGTGGTCTAGTTGTCTTTCTATTCAAGAATAACACCCAAAGGGGACTATGGGAAACTGCATCAGCATCAGATTTCGTGAATAAATTATACCAAAGCTGCCAATTAGCCCTGTCAGCTGGGCAACCCTTTCCTTTGCTTGCTTTAACTTCAACATGCAGTCTCTTTTGCTTTTGACAGATGTGTGATTTATAATGGGCATGTACAGTATAATGTACAGACGTGCTCAAATTTGTTGGTACCCTTACAGCTCTTTGAAATATTGCTTCATTCCTCCTGAAAAGTGATGAACATGGACCAGAGAAAGCAAAGGAGAGAGTTGCCTGAGGAGATCAGAAAGAAAATAATAGACAAGCATGGTAAAGGTAAAGGCTACAAGACCATCTCCAAGCAGCTTGATGTTCCTGTGATAATAGTTGCAAATATTATTAAGAAGTTCAAGGTCCATGGAACTGTAGCCAACCTCCCTGGACACGGCCGCAAGAGGAAAATCGACCTAAGATTGAACAGAAGGATAGTGCGAATGGCAGAAAAAGAACCAAGTATAACTGCCAAAGAGATACAAGCTGAACTCCAACGTGAAGGTACGTCAGTTTCTGATCACACCATCTGTCCCTTTTTGAGCGAAAGTGGCCTCCCAGGAGGACTCCACTTTTGAAAGAAAAACATAAAAAGACAGACTGGAATTTGCTAAAATTCATATTGACAAGCCACAATCCTTCTGGGAGAATGTCATTTGGACAGATGAGTCAAAACTGGAGCTTTTTGGCAAGTCACATCAGCTCTATGTTCACACATGAAAAAATGAAGCTTTCAAATAAAAGAACACCATACCTACATGTTTTGGGGCTGCTTTCCTGCACCTGGCACAGGGTGCCTTGAATCTGTGCAGTCACAATGACATCTCAAGACTATCAAGGCATTCTGGAGAGAAACGTACTGCCCAGTGTCAGGAAGCTCTGTCTCAGTCGCAGGTCATGGGTCCTCCAACAGGATAATGACTCAAAACACAGCTAAAAGCACCAGACAATGGATAAGAACAAGACATTGGACTGTTCTGAAGTGGCCTTCTATGAGTCCTGATCTGAATTCTATCGAACATCTATGGAAAGAGCTGAAACCTGCAGTATGGAGAAGCACCCATCAAACCTGAGACAGCTGGAACAGTTTGCTCAGGAAAAGTGGGCCAAACTGCCTGTTAACCAGTGCAGAAGTCTCACTGAGAGCTACAGAAAATGTTTGATTGCAGTGATTGCCTCTAAAGGTTGTGCAACAAAATATTAGGTTGAGGGTCCCTTCATTTTTGTCCATGCTAATTTCATTTGTTTTATTATTTACAATATTATGTTGAAAAACAAAATCAAAAGCAAAGTCTGATTTCTATTAAATTTGAAATAAACAATGGTGAATGCCAATTACTTTTGTCAGTTTCTAGTTATTTCAGAGGAAATTGAGCATTCTTTGTTTTTTGTGGAGGGGTACCAACAAATTTGAGCATGTCGTTATATACAGCAATTATATATATATATATATATATATATATATATATATATATATATATATAATAACCCCCTTTTTAGTTTTTTATGACACCATTGAAGATTAGGACTTGAGGTAGCCGCACACATCGCATTCACCCAGCAGTTGAAGAAGTTGTTTGTTGTGATAATAAGAGTGAGGTCAGGACAACAGGTGCAGGTAAACAATACGAATAGCCACATAGATGCCAATACAAACAACTTTAATCTAAGTTCTGAACAAACAAAATTACAATTACCACTTGGGAGAGGAAATAATTAAAACCATTTTCTGACTTAGTGGGTTTCATATTAGTCACTTGAATGGCAAATTACGAACATCTGCACAACACAATAATTCTGCTACTGCTAGCTTTATACAGCTTTGGTAACCACAGCAAGGAGTGTGTATGTGTATTTGTGTATGTGTGCGTGTGTGTGTGTGATTCCCTTCCACCAATTGGGAGTTCTCTTACTTGAGCCTATAATTAAATCTGACCCACGCCTGATACCTTTGCCACAGATGATGGCAAATAAGATTGTTTCAAACCCATAAGGTTCCATTTTATATCTCTAATGCACAATATCCTGTGCAAAACCAAAAGCAAGACCATCAAAGAAAGAAAATGAATGATTATAAACACATCTGTATGTGTTTTTTAATCATGGAACATTTCAGGTTTCCGGAGCAGTTAAACAGCAGGATTTATACTGCTCTAATATAGACTGAACAAACTCTGGAATTGCATTAATACTGAATGGCTTATATATGTGTGCTTATCATTTTATAAACATACAATTTAGAAACAAATCAGGACAAAAAAAGCAAAAATCTCAAACTTCACTTTCATCACTTGAAAAACATTTTTCTTCCTGATGTCCCTTGAATAAATTGTAATTAAGGTAAATGGTAATCTAATTTTTCTTTCCAGTAGGTTAATTAGAAAATAGACCTTGGCTAGTGCACGAGCTAATGTTATTTTCCATGGAAGGCAAAGCTGTCATTTTGTTGCTCTTCATTTCTGGTCCACTGTGACTTATTCACTTCTGTTCTCAATTAAACTGACAAAAATAAATGTCTAATACCATAAATACCAGTCTCCCATTTTTTTTATTTCAAATGTTCTTAACTTGCAGAATTTAATTGTTTCCAAGCTTTTCTACTGTAATGTACACTCACCTAAAGGATTATTAGGAACACCATACTAATACTGTGTTTGACCCCCTTTCGCCTTCAGAACTGCCTTAATTCTACGTGGCATTGATTCAACAAGGTGCTGAAAGCATTCTTTAGAAATGTTGGCCCATATTGATAGGATAGCATCTTGCAGTTGATGGAGATTTGTGGGATGCACATCCAGGGCACGAAGCTCCCGTTCCACCACATCCCAAAGATGCTCTATTGGGTTGAGATCTGGTGACTGTGGGGGCCAGTTTAGTACAGTGAACTCATTGTCATGTTCAAGAAACCAATTTGAAATGATTCGACCTTTGTGACATGGTGCATTATCCTGCTGGAAGTAGCCATCAGAGGATGGGTACATGGTGGTCATAAAGGGATGGACATGGTCAGAAACAATGCTCAGGTAGGCCGTGGCATTTAAACGATGCCCAATTGGCACTAAGGGGCCTAAAGTGTGCCAAGAAAACATCCCCCACACCATTACACCACCACCACCAGCCTGCACAGTGGTAACAAGGCATGATGGATCCATGTTCTCATTCTGTTTACGCCAAATTCTGACTCTACCATCTGAATGTCTCAACAGAAATCGAGACTCATCAGACCAGGCAACATTTTTCCAGTCTTCAACTGTCCAATTTTGGTGAGCTTGTGCAAATTGTAGCCTCTTTTTCCTATTTGTAGTGGAGATGAGTGGTACCCGGTGGGGTCTTCTGCTGTTGTAGCCCATCCGCCTCAAGGTTGTACGTGTTGTGGCTTCACAAATGCTTTGCTGCATACCTCGGTTGTAACGAGTGGTTATTTCAGTCAAAGTTGCTCTTCTATCAGCTTGAATCAGTCGGCCCATTCTCCTCTGACCTCTAGCATCAACAAGGCATTTTCGCCCACAGGACTGCCGCATACTGGATGTTTTTCCCTTTTCACACCATTCTTTGTAAACCCTAGAAATGGTTGTGCGTGAAAATCCCAGTAATTGAGCAGATTGTGAAATACTCATACCCGTCGGCCCGTCTGGCACCAACAACCATGCCACGCTCAAAATTGCTTAAATCACCTTTCTTTCCCATTCAGACATTCAGTTTGGAGTTCAGGAGATTGTCTTGACCAGGACCACACCCCTAAATGCATTGAAGCAACTGCCATGTGATTGGTTGGTTAGATAATTGCATTAATGAGAAATTGAACAGGTTCCTAATAATCCTTTAGGTGAGTGTATATATATATATATATATATATATATATATATATATATATATATA
Source organism: Amia ocellicauda (assembly GCF_036373705.1). Classification (NCBI taxonomy): domain Eukaryota; kingdom Metazoa; phylum Chordata; class Actinopteri; order Amiiformes; family Amiidae; genus Amia; species Amia ocellicauda. The sequence continues at coordinate 16,167,494 of NC_089862.1, read as the reverse complement.
TATATATATATATATATATATATATATATAATCTATTAATTTAAATTGACTGAGTCTGACTTACTTATCTCTTAATAACTTTATGATTTTCAATGTTTTAGGTTACATACTGCAGTACAAGAATTGTCTCCTGTACTGAGCCCACATTTTAGTTTAATTTCCATGTATGCAGTCAATTCCTGGTCTCTAAAAGACATAGATTATTTCTTGAGTAACACATATAATGATTTACTAAATTCCTTCAATTTTGTACATTAAGAAACATCCTGAATTGTGTATGTTTCATATCTGCTTCCTGGTTAATAATTATTAAATTAATGAATGCAGATATTCTCAGTAAATAAATTAAAGATGTAAACTGTGTCAAAAAGATTACCTCAAAACAGGGTTCAGCTTTGGTTCTAAAAGCTGTAATGGTTAATCCATGAATGTGTCTAATGCATAGGTTTACATGCACATAGCTGGTCATCATTGGAAGTATGTATTATTTTGTAGATAATATGCTGGTTCGTATGATCAATACATTGATTTACATCCACATGTCTTTTATGTTGATTTGTGCACATACATTAAAAGTCCATTGGCAAATAGTATTTGCTCCTTCTTCCTTAAAGTGGACAGTAAACAATAGGAAATGTATCTAAAATTGCAGGATTTCAAGCTCAAATTAAGGGCCCAATTACATTAAATAAAATGGTGCTGCGCTTGCAGAGGCATTAGCTGTATTTCTGCAAATGGATTTCACACTGCTAAACTTTCGTGTTATTAAATCTAAAATAATTTGCACTGCCAAATTACCTTCTTGCAGATCTTTTTTCACACAATGGCATGGAATAAATCAAAATTTTGACCCACCCGCTACTACAGAACTGTAATCAGTCATGGTTTCATTTTCAATAAGATGCTACTGTCTTTTTTTATGTAACTGTCAAGATGTACAGTTTTGAAGTCTGCTATAAGCAGGCAGGTACATTTTTATTTCAACCTGCCCAAAAATACAGTGGGAGTGGTCACATTTTTGCTGTATTAAATCAAGAATGTACTGAGAGAAAACAGCCTGCGAATGCAGTTATGGCAAAATGTAAACTAAGTCCGTTTAGCATAGGTTTGCATAGGTGTTACACTGTGTACAGTGGAAATAAAGAATGCTTACAGTAACTTGCAATAAAGATGTACACTGCGCATAACAAATGTTGCGCCCACTATCCATAAAAACAAAATGTTCATGCACAGAGAGAAAATGTGTTGATACTGAATGTAATTTTATATTATGTTGTTTCCAGCAATGTGTCAATGTTCGTTTGGGTTATTTTTTACATATTTGTTCATTTTGTAAACTATTATTGTGCTTTACTTACATTTGATTAGTAATTTTTGTATGTCAAAAACTGGGGTGCAATGCCCCCTAAGGCCTACCCATAGCACCAAGCCTGAGTTAAGGTCACATGCTGGAGTCATTGATTGCAATTAGGGTTGCCACTTTTGAGATACAAAAATGTCAGACACTTGGGGGGGTGTGGGGGAGGCTGCTGTCTACATGCACAGTGAGGTCCAGATCTCCATCTCCTCCTCCTCTGTGAAGCCCTCGGGCTAAGCCTACAGCAACACAGCCCTAGAGACAGAGGAGGGAGGCCAGCAACTGGGCCTGGAGCAGGAGGCTGCTGTCTGCCAGCAAAGTGAGGACCAGGTCAAACAGGGTGCCCGCCCTCTGGTAAATAACAACATCCTTTGAAAGCATATGGTCAGGAAAAACAGGTGTCAAGGTATTGCGGGGGTAAACGTTTCCTGAGCAGGGCAGCAAGTGTGCAGGTGGTGCCTCTGTGTCGCAGGTCTGCTGTGGAAGTGGATGTCAGGTGGTTTGTGCCGGGGACAGACTGGGCTGGACGGGAGAATGGTGCTGAAGATTTATTCTGCCCACCTTCACAAAGACATGTCTCTCCTCATCGGACCTTATAACCCGCACTGTTTAAGCTCACTCTCAATGTCGTTCTATACAGAATTAATTTTTAAAATGTGAAGAAATACAGCAAAACCAACAATATTCTTAACCACGAAACTGCCATTTTCAAGTTCAAAAGAGTTTTGGGGTGAAGCAGGACAGGAGTAACTGTGGTATATTAAGAGATGTTATATTAATGACTGGCAGGAAAGTGCATGGTTAGTCATTTGGAAGAGGTTCTTCCGAAAACAGGTCTATGGATCTGCTCTCTCTGAATAAACCAGGTGAAGAAACATACATTGAATTGAAAGAGGTGCTACAAGCACATTACGTGCTGAAAATTAACTATATAATGGAGAGATATGACTCAAGAAATCAGCTAGGAAGTGAAACAATAGCCGAGTACATGGCAATTTTGGGAAATCTGTCTAGCAGTTTAAGTGGTTCTTAGAAGAGGCCCTACTGGATCATTTTGTATGTGGCGTTAGCAGCACATACAAAGGAATTAAGCTTAGTGACTGCAGTAGACACTGGAAAGTCTTTTGAACTGAGAAAGAAAGCAGCACAACAGTTCAGAGGGAAAAGTGAGCGGGTGCATGTCGTGTGACAGTTCAAATCTCCGCATCAGCAGAAGATGGTGGATCCTCAGGAAAGAGTTTGTTTTCGTTTTGGTAGGACGGGCCACAATGCTGAGGATTTCTAAGAATCTTTAAGAATCAGATGTGTTTCTAGGAACTCGCAGAAAAAATAAGAAAGGAGACATAGATCAGCGTGGGACATGGTTCACGGAAGGGACTTGCCATGTAGGAATAGAGAGATGTTCCACTGGCACAAAACAGTGCATCTATATATAGCATCTATATATACTTCAGATTTTGAAAATAATAATATTTGAAAATAATAGTTCTGTCATATAATTCTTCATATATTAGCCTTTGTAAAAACTCTTTACAATGTAACCAGAAAAATTACAGAAGTTATTTATGAACAGCTCAGAATATCCTCAGGCTTTCTATCAGCACCAGGGCCTCTAGGGAGAATAAGTGCCTTTGCAGTATCTCTGTCAGAAAACTGAGGCAGACCAGGAGAAACGTAGGCTTAACAGAGCTGAAGAAAAGCAGAGAGACAGGGATGGGGATACTGTATTACAATTAAGATAATACAGTTGCAAAAAAACACAGGTAATCAAATCACAAATTTGAGCAACTGTTTCCAGTAACAGCATGTCCATAACTCACAGTCTCTCAATATTTTGCAACTAGTCTTTGTAAATAGTCTTGTTTAAAGCCCTTGATCCTCCAGGTTGGCTCATTTGTTTGTGCCCAGACAGATTTACAAGTTGACAGATTTCAAGTGAAGAACATCTACCCACTATAGAAAACATAAAGGACAAAGAAAGAATTGTGTGATGTGTTGGGGGGGATTTGTGTGAAGGACTTGTTTTTGGTGTCATGGGGCTGTCAGTCACCAGCTACAGAAGATTCCTGGGAAGAACTCAATTACATGTTACCCTTTCTGCTTTAGCTTTTTTTTTATATTCTAATGTATATGCATTATTAACGTTTAAATTTTAACATCTGACAAGGACTGAATTAATTATCGTTTAATTTACTTAATGGTGTTTGGTATGCATAGTTTTGTTCATTGCATAGTCTTTTTTACAATTGACTACAATGGGGAGCGGAATGCCCATAGACTACAATGGGGAAAACAGAAGGACAGCCTATATCTCCAAATCCCACACAAGAATCCTAAAATCCTGAATATGCTTTCTTTAAAATAAACTCATATAAAACAAAAGTGGAATGACAGGCCGGGAATATTGAAAGCACACTAACAACATAATATGATTGTTTTCACATGCACACACCCTCACACACATAGTTAAGTGTAGATAGGTAAGATGCTTCTAGGAAGAAATAATGGGATGTCATTTAAATCCGCACTGGAACATTTTAAATTGCATGACAGTAATTTTGGATCCCAATCAAACTAGAAACTCAAATTGGTTATTTTACACCCAGATTAAAATTCCCAACAACGCCGGGAATATATTCTCCACTGACTTTGAACAATATTGATGTGTGTGGATTTACAGTAAAAATAAACTGGTAGAAAACTCTTATGTTACATACATGTTTTTGCAATTACTTACACACTTTGTGTCAAAACTCTACACACAAGCCAAATAAGACAACACTTAGAGATAAACATCTCAATTCTGTGTCAAAATGAAACTGCAATCAAAACCTAACAATCCTTTATCAGAAGGGCATTTTTGGAACAAAATGATACGCACATGCACCATTTGAATCACTCTTCCAAAGCAGCGACAACACACTGATGTACTTTATACAAAACACCGCTGTCTTTAGTACTTTGTATACCTTTTTAATTTTCTCATACAGGCTTCTGTGAAAAACTGTTCCAGTACAGTACATCTACTCACATTTCAATGAACACAAAAGTAGACAGGGAACAGTCTAAACAGTAGACAGGGATGCCTTTCTGTGTGATTATTAAAACAAATATTCAGAGACAGTAATATCAATAATTGAAACTGTAAAACAACAGTGTCAGATGTATTATTTTATATGTTGTAGATCATCTGTAGATTTTGAAAAGACACTTTCATATTTGACCACAGACGCCTGTCCTCGCCACTTCTCAAAGGCCGCTCCAGCTTGGAGGATAAAATCTTCACACCTGCTGTCTTCCATGCTGAGTGGAATCGATTTATTTCTTTATTTGTGTAACTTCTGACTCAGGTGTATCGGCTCACTTAACGACTGGTGCATTTACTATCTGGTCAATGTTCTCGAATTCTGTTTCAGTTAAACACACCTAGAATGCAATGTGACTTTGGGATAAGAAACCACATGTTTGTGTGAAGGAAGAATTAATCCTGCAGTCATCTCCCAGCTCATAAATTACCGACTGTACACACATATACATATTAAACCCGTTATTGCAAATACAAACTGGAGCCTACAATGCCTAATAGTGACTTTTCTCATGTGTGTCAACAGTGTGGACGTGATTTCCTGCACGCAGAGTCCAGGCACATGGATCAGTCATGTGTGTGAATGAGGCTCCTATAAAGGCACATGTGAAGCCCACAGCAGTGATATATCTTTTAATGCATTTTATTTTTATCACATTTCCCCCGGCATGCATTATGCACATGGGATGGTGTGGATGTTTGCGAGGAGAATTGCAGCCTCTGTCTTCTGTGATTGTTGTGTCTCCACCCTCTTGTTGAATGAACATGGACTCGACTAGGCTGGGAGGACAGTTTAGACTGATACTGCCATGCGAGGGTATTTCATTTTCATTTGGGCGTAAAGGCAGTCACTGTTTATTACGGGGTTTATATGCGAGCGGTGAAGCCCGGGTGCAGCACGCATGCGTGTCCTGTACCGAGGTTGGCAGTGTCACAGGCCGCCGGCCGGGTTTGCGTGTTTGACACTGGAGTCCAGATCTCTGTCTCCGGACTGACGTGCTACTGTATTGCACTCGCGTCTGCGCATTCAGGCCAGAGCAGCGAATTCATAGTAAAATCGGCGCGGCGGGCAGCTGTGCGCTGTTTGCGCAGGGAAACGCCGGGAGGCTGCGGAGCATGCGCGTCCATTGGCAATGAACCGACTCCGAAGCACGACCCACATCCGCAAGTACCCGTGTCTGTGTCTGGACTGAAATCAAATGTGTCAGTTACACATCTGCGCTGCACTGCGGTCTCTAATGGGCGAGTCGAGGGGTGCAATTACTGACGTGGGCAGCAAGCCGTGAATGTATTATAGGCGTTTAATAAAGTTAGGATCACAACATACATAGAGATGACAGGGATCATAATAAGAATCAGATGTCTAGTCGTAAACATGACTCTCAACATCATTTGAATCTCATTATACTTTGGGCGGGAGACTCAAATGTTATAAAAACAAACGCGCATGCGCTGTCGCTCTGGCTCAGTCCGCCGGTTTGGAACGCTGCGGCTCAGAAGCCTCGGGTAAATCAGCTATGACGTAACAAGCATCTTCATCGCATCCTGTATTACATGTGAACAGTACACAACAAGAGACAACACTTCATTAGCTCTGTTGAGTTGAAGACAACTGCTTTTGATTCGGTAAGATTGTATTTTATTTGTGTTCTGTTTGTATATTCATATCCTATATCACTGGGTTGTACATTGTGTCAGCCATGTGCAGTTAAGACCTTCTTTCAATAAAGCAACTCGGTGTTCATTGGTGATACTATTGACAAGTTTACTCTGGAAACTAACATCTGAAATGCACTTTACAAAGCCAACTGTAGTTACCCTTATTGGGAAATCAATCAAATGCATGCAATGGAGTGCCCTGGATAAGGGCCAAGAAATAAAATAAATAAAAATAAATAAAAAGCATTTCTAAATCCAGATAGGTATATAGGTTTAATAGTGTAATTTGTACTAGATAGGGCCTGATACAAGCCTGGCGTTACTGTTAGCAGGAGGCATTTAAAATGTTTTTACACACTTTATGAAATTCCAATTTGAAATCAATTTGAATGAAGAAAACATGTACATCATGCTCATATGTATTTACATTTCTTTTAACATATTTATAATTTGTTATTCATTGTGCGAATGAGTTTATCACCCTGATTTGCATGGGTTCTTAACGACTTAACCAATCAGTCAGCTGGTTTAATTGGTAACATAACATGTCAGTGTTTGCTTTGCTTACCTGTCTTTTTTTATTGTATTCTGCAGAAGAACTGTAAAGAATTACGGTGACAGGAATGAACCCTACCAGACAAGGTACTATGGGCCTGATATTCAAAGTGTCTGTGCGCCATGCAGAGGGGTCTACAGCGCATTGCATATGGTTATCGCACATTAATGCCATTGTTTTCCATATTTAAAACCCTGCCGTTCACCCATTAATTGAATGCAAGGCACACTATGGGGGCAGTGGCTGAAATGATACGTGATCCTGCTAGTATTTTAGAAAATTAAACGTTAAAGGTATGAGGTGGCACTTAGAAGACTGGAGCACACTGGATACAGAGTCAGTTGAAAATAGGTTATATTTTAATAATATACTACGTGAGGCCCAGGAGAAATTTGTACCAAAACTTAGCAAATTGAGGACCAAAAAACATTGGCCAAAATGGTTTAATAGAAGTATGCAATAAAATGAAAAGGAAGTGAAACCGCTAAAGGGCAAATATGGAAGTATCTTGGAAAATGAACAAGATGTGGCAAATGTTCTAAATGAGTATTTCACAGAGGTTTTTACTAAAGAAAAAAACAGAAAACATGCCACAGGTTAACAACCAGTTCAGTCAGACCCTAAGAGAGATCAGGATAAATGAGGAGGAGGTACTAAAGGGACTAGCAGAATTAAAAACAAACAAATCACCTGGGCCAGATGGTACATTTCCAACAGTACTTAAAGAAATGAGGGACATTATGTATAGGCTGCTAACTCAAATATTCCAAATGACACTTAGAACAGGGGATGTGCCAACTGACTGGAAGACAGCAAATGTCATACCAATCCACAAGAAAGAGGACAAAACTGAGCCAGGAAATTACAGACCTATCAGTCTCACCTGCATCACCTGTAAAATGTTGGAAAAAATGATTAAATTGGATCCTTGGATGACTTAGTTAGTAATGGACACGGGGCTTCTCTCGATTGCACACTTTCTTATGTTCTTTTATTGTGCAGTGAGACGGCCTACATACATACAGACAATGATGGGTATTGGGTAATATTTATTACTACATCCATTTATATATATATATGTCTATAATTGTACTGCTTCCATAGCAAGAGCAGTGTCTGTGTCCTGCAATGGTCTTCCGACGGCCTGATGTGTGTCTCTCTTCCAGTTGGCACTCCCACCGCTAACCACGCCGGAGCAAACCAGGCATCGGACAGCCGTGATGCACGTATGCTGGCCGACCTGGAGGACTGTCTGCGGAAGACTCTTCGGTTCTTTCGGGACATGGGAGAGAACCCTGAGGTGAAATCTTTAATCACAATGTACACAGTCTGAAAGACCCTTTTTAGATGTATTTATGGGTCAGTGACAAATAAGGTTTTCAAATTGAAAAGAAAATGCACAGCAAAATGGATGTAAAATACATTTTTATGTTCACAAGAATGTATTTTCTGTATTCTTGTTTGTTTTATAGCTTTTAAGATGGCTTTTTTTTTTAAATAAGATTTCTGATTTTACCACCCAAGAAATGTCAGGTGGCGCAACCGTATATAATTAAAAAATATATTTTCTTAATGTATTTCCCACAACTGGATATAAGTACATACGAATCATTGTACTGTATAAAATACATAAGACATACTAAATTTCCCTTTAAATTCTTTATTTATAGGGCTTTTATTACATTTCTTAGAAACGCAGCCTTATTTATGTTTTTAAGCATCCAATTTCCCATATGGAGAAAGAAAAGCTTTTTTAAAACTGTAAATATTATTAGTATACATTATATAAGGTGTTAAAGCTATATTTATGACTTGTGTCACCTGACATGCTCAATAACAATTGATTATCACAAAATAACAAGAAAGAAGTTAATGCATTTTATTCTGGTTTCTTTTGGCTTTTAACTCACCCCCATTTTCACTTGTTTTAAACTTCTTAGACTAAGTTTGTATATATTTTTTATATTACATTTTTAATATGGACATTTTAAGGAATACAGGTATGTGACACCTTTAAAATGAAAATAGACAAACTGTACTATAATTTTCTGTATAGTTGATCATGATCAGACAAACTATATTACACTACTACCAATTTTCTTCACAAAAACAGAAATGCGTTTTTTGAAATTGACATTTTTGACCTTTTCCTCCATTAAAGTGTAAGGAACATTTTGAGATGAAAATGTTATGTTGAAATACCACTCAAATTGAAATTTGTAGAAGTTGTTGGGTGAAAATAGCAACAGAAATGAAGGAATAATGTGCAATTGAAATAACCTAACCTATGTGGAAAAGTTTAGAGAAAATGTGTACCACAAAATGCAAAAATATAAATCAAAATCACTGTTTTCATTAAATACAAAAGGCATTATTTTCTGAACACACATAACATAGTGACAACATCTTTGAAAATATTTTAAAAATATGTAGCTATATGAAATGTATGAATGTATAAGCCTGACCATAAATTCAGTGTATTACATACATTAACTATCAAACATTCTTTCATGTATGACTCTGTGTCACTGGACTGGAGGCTCACAATGAGATGCTCATTAATTTATTTAGTTCAGGTGTTTCTTTTGGAACAAAAATGAATTAAAATAGATGCACTTAAATGACTTGATATCATACAGAAAATTATTATGATTATTCAAATGTATTTAATATATTCAAAAACATGAATTAACATGACTTTTTTCGGTTGGTGTAACTGTAATTCTGGTTGCACCATTTGACTTATTGGTTGCGCCACCTGAATTTTCAAACTCAATTCAAATCTAACAAGCATTAACTTGAACACCTATTTGGGCCTTGAAATAAAGTGTATACATACATTTAAAAAAAAAACAAATTGCTACCAAAAACACAAATTTTGGGTAGTTTTCCAGGGGTCATACCACCTGACATGGTAACTTGACCCACCCTCAACATGTCTCAAAAGTGTCAAATTATCAAATGTTTGTGAGAGAATAGCTAATCTTGTTACTACAGCATAGGGTTCATTTGGGGTCTTTTTTGTGATGCCATATCCTGTTCTTAGTTTTCTTAAAGTGATATTACATAAAAATGCTTTTTGACATTTTGACATTTGGAGAAATGCATTTTTCGGACAAAAGTTTTTTTTTAAATAGAATACATTTAACAAAGCACTGTTTCACAACTTTTAATAATTTAAAAGAAATTTAACATACAATTATGCCAAACTATTTGATTAAGAATTTTATTGAGTGAAATAACCTTTTTACTACAAATTTGTTCTCTGCATATATTTTCGGACAGTTGCACCACCTGACATTTTGGGGCATTGGAACACCAAAACTCAAAAAATGTATTATATTTAAATTAAATGAAATTGGTTCCATTTAAAGTAGATATCATAGAATACTTTTATATATTACATGTATTTCTTAAAAAAATATTTAGGAAAATAATGGCTTCGGACACAAAAAATGCACGTCATGTCATTGACCCTTATATGTAGTTTTTAAAATGAGTATATTATACACATGCAGATCTCATTTCACTTGACTGTTTTCAAGAATAGGGTTCAAATGAAGTCATCTACAGTTAGTGTGAGTCTTACTAAAGCGCAGAGGATTGTGACGGACACAGGTACAATCTGTATTCGCTTCCAGCTCAGTTCCCCACCGACTGAACACCTGCACAGGAGGTATTAGTTCTTTCTTGTCCTGCTCTTGCCACAGGTGCCAATGAAGCATCGGCGTGTCATATGCGATGCAGTGGAGACGGTGGCCAGGAGAAAGCCGCTGTCTTGCCCGCTGGAAGTGATGGCCTCGATCGTCACTGTGGGGATCTTTGAGAGCGGCCGCGATCTGCGGAAGCTGAGTGTCCGCTGCGCCAGTCAGGTACGCCATCCACAGCCTGGTCACACTGTCCACACCTGCCCACAGGACACAGACTGTGTTTGTTTGCTGATACACAACACGGCTGCCACTACCGAAGACCAAACGGATCTGAGTCCTGAGGGATGGATCCCGTGGGTCAGACCTTCCCCCTAAAGAGCGAAGGATGCTCACATACAATACACGGCCACCATCTTGCATAACCTGCCGCGTTTTCTCCTGCAGACCGAGCTCTACAAGAGAGTGGTTCTCTGTTACGGGTTCGTAACTCTGCAGATCCCCACAGCACAGCGGCAGGTATACCTGAGGCGCCACATCCTGCCCAAACTGCGCCCCTTCTTCACCTCCAAGGTAGGCAAGATATGTCTCAAACAAGAGAGAGTGTGATTGTCCACACCTGCCTGTTCATTGCCGGTGACGGCCGTTAGAGACTGAGATGCTGTGTCTTCTCCTGCAGGACCTCACCGTCAGGGCAGCTGTGTGTTTCAGCGTGAGCATCATGGCCCAGGCATTCGGGAGCGTTGGGGTGGACATCCCTCGGAAAGCGGAGATGCTCAACGTGATGATGGTCAGTTTCCTCGAGTACTGGATTCGTATAGATGCTTGTCTGTACAAGTGTGTTGTTTCTTTAGTGTCAGAAACCCGTTTTCTTCCCCCCCCACAGAAATACATCAGGGATCGTCCCACGGTGGCAGCCAGTCAGTTCTACTGTCAGCAGGTCCTGCACGCCTGCATCCATCTGAGGTAACTCCTGAGACGCACCTTCACTGCAGCCGTCCGGCTCTCAGCGCCGCACATGGCTGAGATGTGTTTTGACTCTTGATGGGTCATTGTGGGTCAGAGTCTGATTCAGCTGAACCCACTGGAAACACCTCTAACTGTAAAAACACTCGATGTGTGCTGTTGACAGATCAGCCCCACAGTAACTGTGCTTAGAGAGATTTGACCTGAATCAAAGCAGCTCTTCTATGATGAGTGTCTGATGGGTTGCATCAGCTCAGTGTTTTGGCTGAAGTGATCAATTTAAAGCAACGTGGGATTGATGTTTATGCTCTTGTTTCCCCAGCCAAGTGGGACCCTTCTACAATGAGATGCAAGCCCGTCTTGTGCAGCTGTGTGTCGGGGCAGTCCTGAGTCGCCCCAGCGAGGCCGTCAGCGAGGCTTACTTCGAGGTAGGATCTGTGGAGCCTGTGGCCCACTGTCTTGACACGATGACTGGGGACCTGCGGGACAACCCTCATGTGCACTTCATCCTGTTCCACTCATTCTATTCATCATTTAATACTGAAAAAGGTCCAGAGCTGAAAATGACTTTTGTGAGTCGTCAATAATAAGTGTGATGTTGGTGAATTAACAATACTATTCAGTCATCTGTCCTCAATCTCCCGTGAGAAACATGGAGCAGAAATGGGAGTCCAGGGAAGAGAGATCGGACACAGAGTTGTAACAGAAACGATGAGATCAATATAACGGCATTAGATATGATCACAAGTGTTCAATTTAAAGACCTTCCTTAAACATGTGACATGAATACTGTGCCGTCATTGTATCTAACAGCTTGTGTCTGTCTTGTGTAGGAGGTGTTCTTGGGTGACACATGTGGCCTCTTTGCCCTGCTCACAGCCACGCTGACTCAGGACGTCTGCCTCGAGACACTGGAGGAGATGCTGGAGGTCAGCCATTTCACCTCGCCTCACAGCAGAGTGACCGCCGTGCTATTGGCTGTCCGAGAGACTGGATTTTTTTTTCTGTGCACATTATAATAGTACAACAATTGATGAACAAGCCCCTGTGTCTAGAGATGCCTTTACTTAGTGAGGGCCAGTGATGTTTAAAGACTAATATGGATGCTGCAGAGATTGTGACTCCTTCAGTGGCGCTGCGGTGTTCCTACTTTCCAGCACAGTTGTGGATCAATGTCACATCTTTGTGGAAGTCATCGTTTGTGTCTCTCTGTTCCATAAGGAGCCCTGACATGAAAACAACGAGAGACGAATCTGGTGAGATTTAAAAAGTGTGTTTATTCAGGTCTAGTTCTGCTTGTGTTCACTCCCTCTCTCTCTGGCATCACTCCCTCCTCAGCCCCTGCAATCCGCCTGTTCCTCTGCGTGCAACGTGGCAAAAGTCACGGCCATGACACTGGTGAGCGCCGTCCTGGGCATCTTCAGGATGATGAGTGTCACCCGGGTGAGTCAGATTGAGCTTTAGTCAGTAAGTTGAGCAGTGCGGCTCGTGTTCACACGTTGATGCTGGGACACCAGACTGGTCTTGTTATTGATCTCCGGGTGGCTGTTCTTTCCTGCAGGGGTCAGGGCTCATCCCGGTCGCCGGCCTGCTGGCCTCGCTCATCCCGAGATGCTGGGACCCCGAGCCGGTGGTCGCTCAACAGGCTATGACCAGCATCAAGATGGCTCTGGACATGTGGCTGTATTATGAAGGTAATGGTGGCTGTGAAGTGACCAGCTCAGTGTGTGTGTGTGTGTGTGTGCGCCTGACAGTGTACAAAGCCTTGTCTATCGACTAAACCTTTCTTTTCTTCTTAAAAGATGGCTACATTGACGATGAGAAGATGGGCTACGTAAGGCAGTGGATTAAGGAGGAGTCCTTGGACTGGGACTCCTGCGTTGTTCTCGTCCAGGTGAGGTTTATGTCCAGCCCATATGTCTCCACAGCGGGACCACGGTCTCTCTCCCACAGAGCCCGGAGTCACGTGCTGGGGGGCGTCTGTGTCATACTCGTATTGTTACCTAACCCCAGGCAATATTGAGTCCTTCAGTCTTGCTTTCCCTCTCCCACACCTGGCCCACGGAGAGGGAGAGGAGAGGAGCCGTGTCACCTCAGGGGTTTAAGAGTGTCTGCCACATCGATGGCCGAGGGCTGAGTGTGTCTCTGTGTTTCAGATCGTCAGCGAGTGTCTCCGTCCCCGTCACAGGCAGACTCTGGTTCAGGGTCTGCTTACTGGACTCCAGGACCCCCAGCCCAGCTCTGCCAGGTCCTGCTGCGCTCTCCTGTGTCAGCTCTTGAGCTCTCACCCCAATGAGCTCACCGAACTGGTGAGTTAGAGCGTCTGTTGCGCTATAGAGCGTCTCTATAGCAAGTGTTTGAGCTTCTGGACAGGAAGCTCAGCTCCAGCCTCCCTGTTAGGGAAGAAGAGATCTGTACGATTCATAATGTAAACCAATCGATGCCCAGTGTTAGATGTCAGTCTGTTGCCCAGAGAAAAGTGTGTGTGAAGTATTAAGTGTCCTGTGTGCATTTCTCCAGCTCCCTCAGGTGCTGCATGGGTTTCTTGGACTGTCTGGTGCGGCAGAGCGCGTGCGGCAGAGCGCGAAGGAGGGCGTCCTCTGGCTGGTGTTCCAGGACAGAACCTTGGCCATCGAGTCCCTCATCAGCCACCCGTCACCCGCTGACCAGTGAGCATTTAAAACATCATCATTATTATTATTATTATTTTTATTTCTTGGCAGACGCCCTTATCCAGGGCGACTTACAACATAAGTCCATCCTGTGAAGAAGAGGGATACGATTCTCTAAGGGAGCAGACATGTTTGGAGTCCCACAGCTTGTCAGATTGTCCCACAGCTTAAAATGCTTGTGTCTGATATCAGCACAATGTCCACGTGCTGTTTCCATCACGAGCTCGATTCTATCGAGTGTCGGCCTCTCTGTGCGCTATTGAGAGTGAGAGGCAGTCGGTCACGGTGTGGGTCGGCACACACTGAGTGTCTGCTTGTGTTTTCCAGCACCGTTCGGTACCAGCAGTGGTGCCGGGAGCTGTGGGGGGCCATCGGGGCCAGCAGTCTGGGCCCCTGGACATTCAGGGCGCTTGTGGAGAAGCTACAGTCGGCAACCAGAAGTCAGGCCTTGGTGGTAAGTGTCCAGAATGCCGCTCTTGACGAGGACACGCACAGTGCTCTCCCTCCAGACTCTGACTCAATCTGCTTGTATTCCCGTTGTCAGGCATGTGCTGTACAGGACGTGGTGGCCGCGCTCAGCCAGGAGGCAGTCATGTTTGCCGAGGTCTTCGCTGCCCTGCTGCCTCTCCTGGGTGTCGAGGATTCAGACGGAGACTCTGCTGTCCAGGGGTAAGAGCCTGTGTGGGGAGCCAGGGGTCACCCTGAGCGTCGCACCAGAACAGAACCGCTCCCTGTGTAACGTGTCTCCCTTTATCTCCGCTGACGCTGTTCCCCCCTCTCTCCAGCTTCGTCGTGGATTCTCTGAAGGTCCTGCTATCCAGAGCCCAGCTGGGCGAGGTGGCTCTTGAACAGGACTGGGGCCTGATCCGGGAACCAGGCCAGAAGCCCGAGGGCATCTTCCGGCTGACCAGGTGCGACAAGCCGGGCCCACGCGTTAGGCCCAGAGCAGATCCAAAAACGTTCCTCACAGGCGTTCATTAATGCGAGATTAATACAGCTGATAACTGTGCGTAGACACCCTCATAATCAACCTCCAGCAGGGAGGCACTGATCTTTAGAGGAAAAAATTGCAAAATCAGTGAGCTGGCAGCAACGCAGGCGTGTAAAGAATGGACCCTGATCCTCGTGCTGTTGATCCACAGGGCTCTGAAGACATTCGCCGCCCCCGTCCTGCCGGAGGTGGTGCAGCTTCTCTGGCAGCAATACAGCAGCGCAAACCGAGGCCAGAAGATCTGCATCGCTGCCTTCTTCGCCGGAGTGAGTGTCACGCCCGTGACTGACATGTGATCCAATCATTTGTGTGTCCAGTGAATGTCCCATCCTCTCCAGAGTGTCTGACTCTCCCGTCTCTCTCCTCTCCACCTTTCACAGCTTCTGCGGCAGCCGCACCTGACTGACCCCTGTCTGCAGACCGAGGTCAGGAACCTGACGCTGCAGATGTCTGAGGAGCCCCTGGAGGACGTCCGCCTTCTGGCCATGCAGGGGCTGAAGTCCGAGCCCACGGAGGTAAAGATGAAACGGCCCAGCGATGGCTCCTCTCTCTGGGGATCATATCTGTGTGCAAGAGGAGAGAAGCTGCGAGTCGTTCATCCACCCGTCGTGCTTCTAGGCTCATTCTTGTCATTTTGGTGTCCATGTGGTTTTGACTGGGTGTGTGGCGTTCCTGCCTCAGTGCTGTGTTTACATCGATGCTATTAACGCACTCTTTCACCGTGTTCATACATTTTCTCTGCTCAGATGCACAGATACGCCACAGAGCAGCTGAAGCTGCTGAGCGGCGCTCTGTCCCAGTCGGACATCCTGAGCGCCGTCTCCAGTCTGGGCACCATCTTGCGCTTCTGTGAGGACGGCACAGCCCAGAGGATCATACCCAAGCTGTACCACATGGCCAAGTTGTGCCTGGAGAATGTAAGTGTTGGACTGATTCGCTGTCCTTTGTTTCCTCGGTTCAATTAGTGCAGAAGATCCTCTGTCTTAGAAACACTGTGGCTGTAATCTGCCTTCGTTGAATCTGGAGTCGCTCATGTGTGCTGGTTCAGCAGTTTAGTAGCCACGTGTGTTAGCTGCTTTCTTGAGGAACAGAATGGAAATAAATCATTTGACTTTGTTTTAATCCAGGACAATAGTTTGTATATATATATATACAATATCATTTTTTCTTGGAGGATATATATGTTTTATTGTGTTTTCGTAAAAACTCAAATTCATTCACTCATTCAATTGTGTTTATCTAACACATATATTTAACAATATCTTCAGGATTGAACACTGCAGTCCTGTCCCATGCGGAGACGTGCCTATTTATAATTATATACCCATGCTCAATTAAAGATGATGATGTTATATAGTGTTTCCATCACTGGAGCGGATCGAGTCCCAAGCTTTCTGCCGTTGAGATTGACAGGTCTGTGCTTGTGTTGCAGCCGGACTCGGAGATCCGCGGGGCCACCGTGCTGCTGCTGGGGCAGCTGGTGAAGGCGGCTTCTGTGAAAAGATCTCTCCAGAAGCAGTGCCACGGCTCGCTGGCCATGCTGCTGCTGCACCTGCAGGACCCGCTCCCGGCCGTCTCCCAGGTAAGTACACCGGGCCGCGGAGACCCACCGTGTGTCTTTACCTCGGTGGAAACTTTGGTAGCCAGTGGTTCTTCAAAATTGTGCTCCAGGGCAAACCGTGGGGTTATCAGCTTGACAGGTTCACAAACGTAACTGTGTGGAGTGAAAGGCTGCTTAGACTATGAAAAAGTGGGCGACTTGACCTCAGGAAGGAGACGAGTGGTGCCTCTGTGGACGGCACCGTGTGGAGATTGAAAATAAAGACGGAATATAAAGTGGTCATCCTCAAAGTGTTAACCCTTTCCCTGCGGTTTGGCCGGTGCCTGAATGAACGGTGCGGTGTTGTTGTGTGTCCCCCAGGCGTGCCTGCGGGCCCTGCGGCAGTGCGCCCCGGCGCTGGATTGCTCAACTCTAACCGAGCTGATCGAGGGACACCTGAGCCAGGAGACCTTGGACTTCCCGTCCTTCGCGAGGGACGTGGCCGCTGCGCTGGTGAGTCACTGTGGGTTTTGCTCCTCGTGCGTGCCGAAGCATTCCAGCCTCGCTGTCTGTACACCACCTCTGGTATCTCCTGCTGAACCCAGTTTTTGTCCCCGCAGCAAGCGCGGCTCCCCAGCGCGACGGCCGTATATCGACGCTGTGCCCTGCGCCTCTCCAAGAGCAGCATCCCTCACCTCCGCGCCGGCGCAGCTGTGTTCATCGGTAAGAGAGCCAGGCAGCTCGGTCCGCAGTGCTGCTGTTTTTATTGGCGAGATTAAGCATGTCCTGTGCCGCTGTCCCACCGCGTCTCGCACAACTTCACACATGTTGTTTTTCCGTGCAGGGGCCCTTCTTGGGAACATGGAAAAGACCATCTGCAGCTTCTGGGCCTCGAGGAAACTCAAAACAGGTACCAGAACGCCCGTGACTTCGAGGGCCGCGCTCTCGCTTGCTGTGATGCCAGAAATGTGAAAGAATGACAATGAGGAACTTAATTTACAACAGAAACAATAATCATCTGTGTCTCCTGCTGTCGGCCCAGTTGTGTGATGAAAGGATGGGCCAATAAAATATTGAAATAGTCCCCAATGAAACCAGATACACCCTGGTGACCCTGATGTGAGAAGCTTCTGATCTGAGACCCTCTCATTTTTTTGTGTTTCTCTCCTCCTAGCTCTCTCTGCCCTCCTGAAGGACTCTGATCCATGGGTCCAGAGGAGGGCAGCCGAAGTCCAGGCCGGCTTCCCCCAGCGCTGAGGCCCGGTGCTGGGGACACGGGGGCGCCTCCCAACCATCGAGGAGGTGACTGTGCTTTAGGCTCCTTTGACAGAGCCGCTCCCTTTGCTGAAAGAATCGATTAAGAAGATTGATATAGCAGGGACTTTCTTCACCCCAGACTGGTGTCTGAACGGCCTAGACTAATCTTTCTAAACTTTCTGCCGTCGAGATTAACAGGTCTGTGCTTGTGTTGCAGCCGGACTCGGAGATCCGCGGGGCCACCGTGCTGCTGCTGGGGCAGCTGGTGAAGGCGGCTTCTGTGAAAAGATCTCTCCAGAAGCAGTGCCACGGCTCGCTGGCCATGCTGCTGCTGCACCTGCAGGACCCGCTCCCGGCCGTCTCCCAGGTAAGTACACCGGGCCGCGGAGACCCACCGTGTGTCTTTACCTCGGTGGAAACTTTGGTAGCCAGTGGTTCTTCAAAATTGTGCTCCAGGGCAAACCGTGGGGTTGTCAGCTTGACAGGTTCACAAACGTAACTGTGTGGAGTGAAAGGCTGCTTAGACTATGAAAAAGTGGGCGACTTGACCTCAGGAAGGAGACGAGTGGTGCCTCTGTGGACGGCACCGTGTGGAGATTGAAAATAAAGACGGAATATAAAGTGGTCATCCTCAAAGTGTTAACCCTTTCCCTGCGGTTTGGCCGGTGCCTGAATGAACGGTGCGGTGTTGTTGTGTCCCCCCCAGGCGTGCCAGCGGGCCCTGCGGCAGTGCGCTCCGGCGCTGGGTTGCTCAACTCTAACCGAGCTGATCGAGGGACACCTGAGCCAGGAGACCTTGGACTTCCCGTCCTTCGCGAGGGACGTGGCCGCTGCGCTGGTGAGTCACTGTGGGTTTTGCTCCTCGTGCGTGCCGAAGCATTCCAGCCTCGCTGTCTGTACACCACCTCTGGTATCTCCTGCTGAACCCAGTTTTTGTCCCCGCAGCAAGCGCGGCTCCCCAGCGCGACGCCCGTATATCGACGCTGTGCCCTGCGCCTCTCCAAGAGCAGCATCCCTCACCTCCGCGCCGGCGCAGCTGTGTTCATCGGTAAGAGAGCCAGGCAGCTCGGTCCGCAGTGCTGCTGTTTTTATTGGCGAGATTAAGCATGTCCTGTGCCGCTGTCCCACCGCGTCTCGCACAACTTCACACATGTTGTTTTTCCGTGCAGGGGCCCTTCTTGGGAACATGGAAAAGACCATCTGCAGCTTCTGGGCCTCAAGGAAACTCAAAACAGGTACCAGAACGCCCGTGACTTCGAGGGCCGCGCTCTCGATTGCTGTGATGCCAGAAATGTGAAAGAATGACAATGAGGAACTTAATTTACAACAGAAACAATAATCATCTGTGTCTCCTGCTGTCGGCCCAGTTGTGTGATGAAAGGATGGGCCAATAAAATATTGAAATAGTCCCCAATGAAACCAGATACACCCTGGTGACCCTGATGTGAGAAGCTTCTGATCTGAGACCCTCTCATTTTTTTGTGTTTCTCTCCTCCTAGCTCTCTCTGCCCTCCTGAAGGACTCTGATCCATGAGTCCAGAGGAGGGCAGCCGAAGTCCAGGCCGGCTTCCCCCAGCGCTGAGACCCGGTGCTGGGGACACGGGGGCGCCTCCCAACCATCGAGGAGGTGACTGTGCTTTAGGCTCCTTTGACAGAGCCGCTCCCTTTGCTGAAAGAATCGATTAAGAAGATTGATATAGCAGGGACTTTCTTCACCCCAGACTGGTGTCTGAACGGCCCAGACTAAGCTGATGTGTTATCTGCTGTTAAAGTAACGGATTACATGTAACATATTGTTCAAGCACATTGTAGAGAAGCTGGTATAAAATGATATGTGGTGTGTAACCTGCGGTGGTTTGTTTCTGTCTTGCAGGCATCCAACTCTGCTGCTGCTGGTGGCAGAGCTATCCAGCCCACTTCACCGGTGTGGGAGAGGAGTCACACGAGGTCATCTGTCCAGCTCTGTCTAAGAGGGGGTTTAGCTCACTACCGTAGGAGCCTCAGCGAAACCTCTTTCTGTCCAAGCTGCCTATAGGCCCCTGTGTGTGTCACTCAAACAGTCCTTTCCTATTTCCTGTTTGTATATAATGTGACACACACAGGGACTTCCTGTTTGACGGGAGACCGGACCGGTGTGACCTTGTGACCCCTGGGCAGAGCATCCTCTCTCAGAATGCCACGCTGCTGACGAGACTCTGCGGGGCATCATTCACACACACACACATTATTATTATTATTATTATTATTATTATTATTATTATTATTATTATTATTATTATTATTACATGTTCTCCATCGCGGTTAGCTGAGACAAACACACACTGATATCAACACTGTGATCAGACCCGGCAGCGCAAAACCCACAGCAGCATTTCACACCGTGTGCATGCCCGGTCCAGACTCACTGATGCAGAGGCAATGAGGAGGCCTGCGAGTGTCCCACTCTCCCCATTGCTGTGCTCTTCTCTGGTTTTACTGATGTGTATCTGCAATGTGGAATTGGGAACACCTGCCTCTTTTTATTATATTGTCTTATTTTAAAGACTAATAAAAAAATACTTACATCTTACATTTCTGTGTCCACTTCACTGGTAACATCCTGGGGAAGGTATTACAGAAGTGAATTTAGGGGACCCTGACCCCTTAATCAACTCAACAGGGTGGCGTAGTTTGACAGTGTTGCAGTAATAAGGATGATGTAGGACTGACAGAAGAATCCTGAACAAGCCCAATTCAGAGCAACAACATCTCCTGTCCTGCCCTTCTTGTGTGCAGTGTCAAGCTGCGCCATAAACCAATTCAAGTGATGTGAAGAGGCACAGTATGAATCCTCACCACATCCCCTCCATTTCAGGAGTCCTGAGTATCGGTGAAAGCGAAGACTAACCTCCAGGGATGGCCAGATATATATTATAGTGTCTGTGATACTCCATGAACAATCCCAATCAAGTCCATTCTGAATACAATCCCCTCATATAAGCACCGCAGAAGAATAACCCCAGCGCAGCCAGTCTCAGTAATGGGCCTGTGTGTGCCTTTTGATAACATGTTCAGTAGGAGAATATTAGCCATACACTCACCTAAAGGATTATTAGGAACACCATACTAATACTGTGTTTGACCCCCTTTCGCCTTCAGAACTGCCTTAATTCTACGTGGCATTGATTCAACAAGGTGCTGAAAGCATTCTTTAGAAATGTTGGCCCATATTGATAGGATAGCATCTTGCAGTTGATGGAGATTTTTGGGATGCACATCCAGGGCACCAAGCTCCCGTTCCACCACATCCCAAAGATGCTCTATTGGGTTGAGATCTGGTGACTGTGGGGGCCAGTTTAGTACAGTGAACTCATTGTCATGTTCAAGAAACCAATTTGAAATGATTCGACCTTTGTGACATGGTGCATTATCCTGCTGGAAGTAGCCATCAGAGGATGGGTACATGGTGGTCATAAAGGGATGGACATGGTCAGAAACAATGCTCAGGTAGGCTGTGGCATTTAAACGATGCCCAATTGGCACTAAGGGGCCTAAAGTGTGCCAAGAAAACATCCCAAACACCATTACACCACCACCACCAGCCTGCACAGTGGTAACAAGGCATGATGGATCCATGTTCTCATTCTGTTTACGCCAAATTCTGACTCATTTTTCCAGTCTTCAACTGTCCAATTTTGGTGAGCTTGTGCAAATTGTAGCCTCTTTTTCCTATTTGTAGTGGAGATGAGTGGTACCCGGTGGAGTCTTCTGCTGTTGTAGCCCATCCACCTCAAGGTTGTACGTGTTGTGGCTTCACAAATGCTTTGCTGCATACCTCGGTTGTAACGAGTGGTTATTTCAGTCAAAGTTGCTCTTCTATCAGCTTGAATCAGTCGGCCCATTCTCCTCTGACCTCTAGCATCAACAAGGCATTTTCGCCCACAGGACTGCCGCATACTGGATGTTTTTCCCTTTTCACACCATTCTTTGTAAACCCTAGAAATGGTTGTGCGTGAAAATCCCAGTAACTGAGCAGATTGTGAAATACTCAGACCGGCCCGTCTGGCACCAACAACCATGCCACGCTCAAAATTGCTTAAATCACCTTTCTTTCCCATTCAGACATTCAGTTTGGAGTTCAGGAGATTTTCTTGACCAGGACCACACCCCTAAATGCATTGAAGCAACTGCCATGTGATTGGTTGGTTAGATAATTGCATTAATGAGAAATTGAACAGGTGTTCCTAATAATCCTTTAGGTGAGTGTATATAGGCCTGTTCGATGACATTACGAAGCAGGATGAGCAGACGTGTGGTGCGCATGCTCCTCCTGGTCTGCTCTGATGTAGCAGACTCATTCAAAAACAGGGTGGCGGCGAACAGACAGGACTGGTCTATTGAGGAGACGATGCACTCGGTCTTTGTGCTCCTGGGGGTGGAGGTGGATTTATTGATCTTGGTACAGGGCCTTGACATTTGAAGTGAGGGCTGTCTTCGAAGGTTCGTTCGGTCTCCAGACCTTCGAAGGTTTGTCATGTGACGATCATACTGATTTTATTTTTGGGGTGATGGGGACAGGAGTGCAGGGACGAGGGATATAAGGTGTTCAGCCCCTGAGACCTGCATCTGCTCGGCTGTACTAAGAATGAATACGACGAGTTGTTTCTGCACCGCATTGATGAGGGGGGTCGACTGCTTGGAAACCCCCGCAAGCGTTGCAATACTAAAGTATACCCTCAGGCCCCCGGGTTCATACATTTTAAACTCCAAAAACCCAGGCCTGGAATTTTCTCCTGGTTTTGGAAACGCTAGATGTGAAGGAATAAGGACATTGCTCTGGACTAACTTGTGGGAGAAGAGAGACTGATAATATTTGTATTGAGTATTAGATCTTGCTGCTGTGTATTTCCATCCTTTTTTGAAACTGCTTATCCTGGTGAGGGTCACAGGGAAGCCAGAGCTGATTCTGGCAGGCATAGGGTGCAAGGCAGGAATACACCCAGGACAGGACACCAGGCCATTGCTGGGCAATACACACACATACCTACAGGGCAACATGGTGAGGCCAATTAACCTAACTGGCATGTCATTGGACAGTGGAGAAAACCCACACGGACACAGGGAGAACAGGCAAAATCCACACAGACAGGCCCCCGAGCCGAGACTCAAACACAGGACCCCGGAGCTGTGAGGCAGCAACGCTAACCACCACACCACCCGCTGTGTATTTAATTTTGAGGAATGGTATAGTAGTTTAGTTTAGTTTTGGTTTTAGCTTTACTTTAAATTACCTTTACGTTAAGTATGGGTTTATGTAGTGTTTTATTCAGTATTTTAATAAAGGTGGTGTTATAATAACTAATTCTTTAGAAAATAATATTATCCTGTGTCAACTGGGGTGGCGTAGTTGGGACTTTTGCAAGGGTATGTGTCGCATACCACCCATGACACTGGTTTAGCAGTGTTACATAAATGCATGTTACTTCTCTTCTCTTCTTTAATTCTCATATTGAAAGGGAAGTAACACTTAAGGAAGATTGTGGGGATGATGCAGATAAGAATATTTAACTCTGATGTATCAAAAGAACTTTATATCAATTACACTGAAAATAATATACCTTTTTTGACCATTTCGTCTGTTATAAAATAGGACCTGTTCTACGTATACCTCATACCCATTCATCTTGGAACATTTTTCTCAGACGAGTGGCTTCATAGCACAGTGTTTTGGTGTACTACATGTCACCACATTGAATATGGGACTTTAATAAACTATACAGTTTCACCTATTACAATAATACTTAAATAACATCTCACATTAAGTCGTGCATTTGTAAAGTCTATGATTTGGTTCAGAGTTCTGGGACAGAATTACTGTGCGTATTCTTTATTTTCTTTTCTGACCAGGAGTCATTTTCTTCTCCCCAGGAGTTACACATTCAGTGAGAACAGTTTAACCTCGTGGTCTCAAGTCACCACATACAGAGAAGCAGGCCCTTGGAAGTATGAGAACAATTTTCTAATAGAGACCCTATGCTCTGACATTTCATAACCTCATGTGGTGATAATAACCAACACCAATTACCATCCACACCGTCAGATTGGCAGGATTACAGAATTAGCTAGTTACACTAGGACAGTAAATTGCTCACTCATTGCTAAAAAATGTATTTCATAACAATTATTATATAAGAGTATGTCTTTTCTTTTAATGTAACCAAACAAAATAGTTCTCACTAACAGCTTTTAACAAAACATGTTTAATTCTGTTCATTTTCCATGTTTCTAATTAGAGAATTGTGTGATATCGACTAGAATGGAAATATCAGGGCCCTGATGCTGTCATTCGGTTCAAATTCAGTTATCTCCATGCATAGCTCAGTATTACTGCAGTGAATTGACCCTTTGTCCTTTTCAGTGAGGGTCAAATCCTTCCTGTTAGATACAGTGCCTTATTGCTTACCTGAACCTTTGAGAGTTTTGTAAGTTTTTCTTCAGCATTCCACAGACACAGTTCATAAAAAAACTCACCATGAGCTTTTTTTCTACATGTTTGCCCTTCAAGATGCGCAGCAGACACACATAAGTACACACATATGGTAAAACAGCAGGGTACCTACTGATACGCTTGTATTTGCCTTTAAAGTTTCTTAAAAGCCAAATATGTACTGAATTTTTGAATATATATATATATATATATATATATATATATATATATATATATATATATATATATATATATATATAATTTCGTTCCAGAAACACAAAGTCCTAATCATTCATAATGAAAAAGCTTTGTGTTCATACTTAACATTCTTGCACTGTGTCCAATGGGTTTGTTTTGATGTCAGATTATCTGGCTTTTAAGAAAGGTAATATACTATTACTGGTAATTCCAGTTTACTTTTAGTTCAAGTTTAATGCACAACTTTATGGTACACTACAGAAAGCATAAATGGAAAACAAAACAATCAACACAACGTGAACTGACTCTGTTACCCTTTCTGTTATACTCTCTCCATCTTAGATAAAAAAGGTAAACATATAAATAAATACATTCAAAGTTGGACTCTTATAAGGAAAGTTACACCCGTTCACTTTATATTTAGAATAATACAATGCATGCAGGTATCAAATTTCATAATATAGACATTGAATAATGCAGTACAATATAAAACTGAGTGTAATAAATAAGACAACTACACTTTAGTTGACAACAAGGAACAACAGCCTACTGTTTTCTGAACCAACCAAAATTGTGGCCTTGAAGATCATGTCAAAACACAAATTATATACTGTATATTGAGCTTTCATTGAAATCTCTGTGTAAAAGGTGAGACTTTGCAAAGCAAAACTTTGACCCGCCCACTAACAGAGAACTACAATACTCTACTGTCATTTTTTGTAGAATGGGACATTATTCTACTCCTAATTGTAACCGCTATGATGTATAGGTCTGTAGATAGCTATTAGAAGATGAGTCAAATGTTTGATGTAATGCTGTTCCTTATCTACATTGAAGTTGGTAATCTGGGTCCTGCAGTTCTGCTATGTTTGGGAACCTCCAGTACTTTTTGTAGCCTTGGTGGAACATTTGGTGGAACAAGTCTTTTTCTGAAACTTTTTTTTAACAATAAAACTATGGTATATTTTCTTTATGGCTTCTTACAATGACTGTAAGTTTTGATTTAAACTTATGGCATATGGAAAACAGTAAGATATGTCCCTTTTATGATTTTCTTTCTTTTTTTTGTAATTAAATAAACAGCATAACTTTAACAAAGTGTCACAATGAATCTAATTCCACTCTTTGATATCAAAGTGGAATGTTAGCTTTTAAGTTTCCAAAAGTGAGTTATTTAACTCCACATTCACTTTTCACTTTTATAACGCAGCTGTATTTGTATAGTGGGTGCTTGCATACCTGATTGATTGCAGATTTCTTATCCATACCTCCTCTCTTGCTTGAATGAAAACAAAAAAGCTTGGCTCAGCGGGCTGACATGCAGATGTTTCTTTGTCTGTCTCTTGTGCCATAAATCATCACCACCTTCATGTGCCTGTACTCCTTTTACTGCTTTTTCTACATGAAGGGTTATCCATTAGCTGTGGCTACCCCTTTAACATGCCTCAGGGTTTTCTGCTCTTTCACCAATGGGTAAAGTTTGAACGGCAACACATAATTCTTATTCACTTACATTATGCACACTCCCGTAGCAAGGGAACCCCTTTTGAGGACCACCAGCATTAGGCCTTATTGACATCCCACCACTATCAAATGTCACACCTAAATGATATCTTTTGTTGATTTTACATAAAGCATAATTCGGTAAGACACTCTGTTCACAAAGGAGAGGCTAACTGTATAAGTAGACAGTCCCTGAAACGTGTGGGATGTATGTACCATTTCAATAAACTGTTAGTGGATATAATAAAAATATGGATTCAATTATCTGTAAGAATAAGTTGCCCATGATAGGCCACATGATGTATTAGTCATAATTATTCACATTTTCTTATGGAAGCAGGACAGAAAGAAACAAAATGTAAATTGATCAAATGTGATCTGATTATAAATTGGCAGTTGACTGACATTCAGTTGGGTAAGTCTGTGTAAATTAACTACACATTAGTCAAGAAATTACATCCGTTGTTATTGTAAATGGGGTCCCTGGGGACACGGGTAAACCCCACCACTCTCAGTAATGAAACCACAGACTACGCCTCCCCACAGTTTTCAAAGTCCATGATACCTGTATGATCCGTATATTAAATTGGTAAACAATGGGGAACTGCTTAGCTGGCCACTGGACACCCTCACAGCCGCCTCCCAGACCAGACCATCCCTGTCCATTACAGCAAATTCAATCCAATAATCAAACCAATTAAGAATAATAAGTGACAAATATAAAAGAAAAACATAAAAGAATCCTAATCAACTGAAATACAATAAAGAACGTAATTGTGATAATGAGCCTCTATCACCATCTGCCACATTATTATAAATTGATCTTGACAAAAGGGTATTTCCATAATACTACCAGGCTCTGTTTAGTTGCATTCATTTTTATTATAAAATTGGCATTGCTTGAGTTCTTTGAGTCCCTGGAGCAGTAGCCACTAGGGAATCACTAATACAAAGAATCTTAGAATATCTCATTGCATTTAATTGTTGAATTTCTTTGCTGATTATTTATATGTGTTTGTTTATCAACTGCACATAGAGAACATTAAGTCATATTAATATGTACTACTAGGTATTGTATTACAATAAAGTAATGCATCAAGACTGTAACATGCAAATGTGTGCAGCTGCTTATTACATGTACTGTAAGAAAAAAGAGAGGGCACTCAATATGACAATAACATGTTTGGGTTTAAAGAACCAGTGTTCAGGTTCAATAGGTGCTGTTACAACTCTATAAGTGACATGGCTGCTGTTTCTTTTAATCGTTCAGAACACAAGATGTTTTTAAATGTTGACGTCGCACTGTCCTTTAGGATGGAAACATATTTAAATCTCTCTCATTGTAAGCATTAACTTGATCCACAGGCTGTATTACATCAAAACTACGGCTCTGATTATTGCTCAGGAATTGATGTATGTCAGATTGTTAGGAATTGGTACTGAAAACAACAAAGATTGAAAATGGCAGGAGTCCTGTGTTGATATCTGATGGTTGTAAAGCCTTTATAAGAAGGGCAGACTGAAATTCCTAAAAGGAAGCATGTCAAAAGGTTGCAAAGTGCGTGTAGTTTGAGTTCCAGCACTGCTTTCGCTTTGCTCTCTGGCCATAGCATGGAAAACTCCCAGAGGACACCGCATTATATGTTGGTTGGACATGTTGCATGTGATGTGAAATCTGAACACCCAGTAATGAAACATTTCTCAGCGTCTTGCCAATTTTACAATGTAACATGTTACTTTCTGAAACATACCATATCAAATCGCTTTCTCCAAACTTGACATAACGGGCCAGTCTCTGTCAGACTGCCTGTCAAGTGATGTTAGAAAATGTTGCAGCCCAGTTGTAGGTTTTCAAATTTCTTCTGTTTGGGATTAATATTGAAAGGCATTTAGGACTAAAGTTCATGAAGTGGCAAAATCCATATCCTGCTTTTTCAGAACATTTTGACAACCCCTACTGGATTAATACAGAAAAGAAATGCTATCCATCATGGCATAAAATATATTGTAATAACGAGAAAGTCATATGGAATGTCAGTCCTAATTAAGTCCCAGTCTCCTAAACAAATTAGTTGTATTATTGCATTTGATTGTGTTTTCTGCAGCTGGTCTTTCTTAGGTTACTATCTATTTAAAAATAAAAAAAATCCTAAGTAATTAAAAAAAAATGTTTTAATCAAATATACATATTATTATTATTATTATTATTATTATTATTATTATTATTATTATTATTATTATTATTATTAGTTCACAATTAATCCAATTGTCATCATGCCAAAAATCTTCTGAATATCACAGTTTAGGCCATATCATATATAACAAAAACAATAATGTATATATTTACTAAATCAACCTTTAGTTACACTGCATCAAACTGTATACATAAATCTATAGGCAACTGTATATACTACTTACAGTATATCTTAATGGATTAAATCGAAGTTCTGGAGTTGCATTAAAAGTACATATAATGGTATAGAGCCACTAAAAGCAGTAAGGCTGAAAAAATAATTACTGTCATCTCTCCAAGGCTGCCCCATTCTGCACTGCAGAGGTTTATGTGTCAGTCTGCTTTCCCACTTGACAGGCCTTTTGGCTAAACCATGCACTTTCAAAATCCATAGAATTATGACTATTAAAGTTAACAGGTGGAAATATTTATATATCTGATTTAATATGTGTGATTGTGCATGTGTGTTGTAGAAATTAATTGAAATGGCTATGTTACTGTAATCACAATAGATTGATTCCTCATACTGCTCACATTATATAACTTCATTTTAATTTGTGTTAGTCTATGTAAAATGGAAGACAGATATAGGGGTCAAATTGGATCAGATAGCTGAATATCCACTCTAAACGATAGTAGGCAAGTCTGTGCTAATCTCCAATAGCAAGGTTTATTGTAATTATAAAAAGTTCTGAAACCCATAAAAGTGGTTAACAAGTGTAATGGGGAAAGAAACAGCATATGTTAATTCAAGGCCAAGATGGAATCAAAATGTAATCCACCTGCAAAAAGGGAAATATAAAATGAGTTCTTTGTGGCGGATTTTCATTCCTTAAATGGAAGAATCGTCAGTCAAACAACCATCCAGATTTGGAATTATAATTTGTAACTGGCAGGTCCAAGGTGCTTATTTTAAACACTTAACACCTGGTTTTCCCAATATTAGTTATATCAAACCCAAAGGACTCACCTGTGCACTGTTCCTTAAAGTCAAACAGCATCAATATCTCAGTTATCTGTCAGCAGAAGACTCTTGTTCCCTGCAGGGCACAGATTTCCAGTGTAAACAAAGCAAGGTCAAGTGAAAGAGAAAGTGATTAGTGAAAGTAATTAGTATAAGCATTTCAGAACACCACCCACCAAATGTTGTGGCTCTACGGATGCATCCACTAGAAATAAAAAATGCCAATGGACAGTAAACTATTTATTCTTTTGTAGCATGTGCTGCCAGTGATATTCCAGATAATGCCACAAGATAGTATCTGTCACGATGCTCTCTGCTTTGATGAAAATGAAACCGACTGACAAGGAGCAGATAACCAAATATCCTTAATGTGTGCTCCCTGTGAAAAAAAAAAAAAAAAAAAAAAAATAGCACTATGCAAACGTCTTTGATAATTTGTTAAAACGTTAATGACTAACTCATTTAAAAACAAACAAACAAACAAACAAAAAACGGGTACCCCAGCCTAAAATCAATATTTGTATTGGATTATGATGTGTACTATGCGGAATAAAAAAAAATACATATTTTTGGCTAAAATCTATTATATATTAAAGATATGACTAACTCATTTAAAAACAAACAAACAAACAAACAAACAAAAAACGGGTACCCCAGCCTAAAATCATTATTTGTATTGGATTATGATGTGTACTATATGGAAAAAAAAAAAATACATATTTTTGGCTAAAATCTATTATATATTAAAGATGCACTATATGCATAAAACAGAACAATATGCTGTAACATAAGGTAGATTAAACACACTTGCTTAGTCTGGAAAATGTAAAACAGGCGCTAAAGTTTAAGATTAAAACCATAAATAATGTGGATCATACTTCTGAAATGGAAATACTGTATTATCAGCAGTCTGTAAGGACATGCTAATCAGTAAGTACCTCAGATGAAATGGCAGTATTTAAGGCAAAGATGATAAAAGCTGTACTCATGTATTTGTTGTGCAGCTTTGCTAATTGGAATGATCCCTCTCTGTCAGGAATAACACTGCAGAACTCTGTAGAGCTGTCATTAGTTTATGTCGACTATTTGGGAATCTGGCTGTGGGCCCAATGACTGATGTAGCGTAGGACTCCTAGCTAGAAAAACAGCCTCCACGTCTTTATCTTCCCATCCATCAGACGGATGGGTAGCAGATAGGTCCAATTTGTCACTCCACTCACTTGGAAAAGTTTGATGAATGGTTTTAATTAGATTAGTTGAACAACAGAAGGGATATTGACCATCGTAATTCTTGGGCACTAGAAGTGGGATAAAACAATGCCTTTGAGAATGGTTTGAAAGGAAGAACAATATTTTTGCAGTGAAAAGATGTGCGGTACAGTAGCTCAAAGCGGGAAGGAGGCACTAGAGAAAGAGTTATGTTTTTGATTTAGAGTAGAAGGAGTCATACTTCAGCGGGGGCTAAATGCTGCTTTTGGAGCCGGCCTCTGGTTATGCAGAGAGGTGAACCAAGGCATGAGATTGGGCTTCTGACAAAATCCATTTGCTCTCTGTTGATAAACTGTGCAGCTAATGTTCAGAAATTATTAACCGGGTGCACAACTAATGTCACTAATACTCAAGAATCAATTTTATTAACACAGTGGGGAGAAAAGCCCTTCTTGCTTAAAATGTCTAATATCCGCTTCTCCTTGTGAGAGCGAGGGAAAATAATTAAAAAAAAAGTTATTAGAACAGTAACAAAAATACCTTTAATATAACAAACCTCTATGTTACACTAATGGTCAGTGACACACACCAGTATATTGTACTATACACCAGTTCCCCAAAGGAAGTGGCTTTTAACTTTACAAGAAAGCTTTACATGTCATAATATTACCCTGCGAAAAAGTATTTTGTCTGGATCAGCTGAGCTTAATTTGCTAGAATGTAATATTTGTATGCAATTCTTTCTCTAGGTTAAACCAAATTGGCCTATTGAGAAATAGGTGTGCTATATCTCCAAGACTTTTTCAACTTAATTGTATAACCTTGATGAACTGTCTTACTAAGTATCATGATCATTAGTTGTCACTGTTTTATTGTTTTTTTTTATTATTATTATAACTATTTTACAGGGGAATGCTCCAGTGTAAATATATAGGTCTGACAATAGGAAGCATTACATCATGCTAGTAACTGTGGGTGGGTCTCTCTTGCTTATTAGGGACTGGTCAAATAGGAAAGTATGAATTGACTGAATGGCACTATAGATTGACTACAGGCTTCTGCAATGAACCGCTTAGTCCCTGACATGGGAAATAAGTGTTATCTCCCATTTCTAGTCCAGTTAGGGCTGACATAAAGGTCAATGCAAGCTTCTATAATGTCTATAAGACATGGGGTGTTCGTGTTAATATTTATCACTTGGTAAGTCATAGTTATTTACCACTATAGGCCTACAGTATCTCAGTCAGAAAGTGTAAACAAAATTAATTGCTTTACGGCTATTTCTTAAAGGAAACAGCCCTTATGAGTTTTTCTTTTCCTTTGCAAAGAGGAAAACTGTAAACCCTCCATTCCTTCGTTGTATTCTAGTTGTAGTATAAAGTAATATGTATAATCTTCTTCATGTGTCCCGAAACTCAACAAGGATATTTCTTAATGAATAGCAGTCTATGTTGTGCAAAAAATATGTTACTTATTACCACTTCACTTTACGCTGAACCTCTTCACATTAAGTACAAGGGAAAGTTTATTTAAAAAAGACACACCAATAAACTTTTGAAATATAATTATACACTGTAAACCAAAGTAACTAAACAAACCTCCCTCCTCTCGTAATGGATTGGAGGGGAGATGATGTGATGTGTAGAATTTGTTTGTGAAGAGCCATGTACCAGCCGGTACGTGTTAAGATATTTTGAACAGCAATGTACTCTCAACAAGGATAACATTTTATGATGAGGGCCCATACATCAACAAACAATACTTTACCATTGCACATTGCAGGAAGTATAATACAGTATAAATACATTCACCGCCTGTTTAGAGTCCCAACCTCATCCCATAGATAAACAGCTCTGGGAGGAACTGCAGTGACTAATTAGGAAGACTCTTCTCCCGCTGCATTGGAAACTCTAACTCTGAAGTTATGGCACAGACTTCCTCCGGTGGAAGTGGTGTGTAACTGTACAATATGGGTTTCCAACTTGATATTTGAAATCTGTATAAAACACACCAAATCTAGTGTGTTATGTAAACATCAGTTCACTACAATGCTACAAAAAAAGGATCATGCAAGTCCTAGGTGACATCAGTAGACAGGAGAAAGTGAAATGGTTATTACTTTTGGAACCAGTGGTTCCATGTGGAAAACATTATATACAGCATATTACTCTTGTTGGGATTTTGATTGTGTTTCTTACATTTTCATGTGAAGTCTTACATGCATGTGACTGAACTATTCAGATTTCACAAGTGTTTTCAATATAGTGTATACCTTCAGCCCATCTGTTTTGGACTGGGGTTTCGCACCTGCACACTTTCCTACATTTCCAGATAACTTTGGAAATTGGTTTCCTTTTACTGTAACATCTATTGTCTACCGAATTCTCACTTTGAAAAGATTCCGAGTGTAACGGGGCTCATTAGTTAAATGGCTACACAAGACTATCCAAAGTAAGGGCTAAAACTTGAAACTACTGCCCCAGAGTTTGCAGGCCAATGCATTTCATAATTGTTTGACTGCACTATTCATTCTAGGGATAATATTCATACCTTAGAGGGCAAGTAAATTGGGGTAGTTTTCATTAAATAAAAATATACCAAATGGGTATGAGGGGCCGTTCAATTAAAAAATAACAGAAAAAAATAAATCATATACCAAAGTGGATATTTCATATACCAGAAAAAATATATCACTCTGTAAAAAAATATATATCTTGATTAATGCCTGCGCATGAATATCCACATCGATTTCTCCCTCATCCGGCTCTAATGCCTATGACCCTGTGAAGGATCCATTCATCTCTAACCAACTGGGTGCACTGTGCATGTCCAACCCAACATCTCCAGCACAGGACTTTGGTATATATTTTTTGTGCAACGTGACATTTTTTCTGGTATATATTTTTTTTGCAGAGTGACATTTTTTCTGGTATATGATATATCCACTTTGGTATACATTTTTTTTTCTGCTATATGAAATATTCACTTTGGTATATGATTTTCTGTTATTATTTAATTGAACGGCCCCTCATAAAAATGATGTACTGTTCGTTTAGAGATATCTGCAAATGAGTTCCTGTATGTCACCTGACATTCTCAGTTCCTGTTCACTTGTTCATTAATTTCTATGTAACTGAATGAGTAAACAGAAAGTGATAATCTCAGCCAACATAAAGGAAGTCATTTACAGATTTCTTGACATTATTTTACAGATATCTCTAAATGAACAGGAAGTAATTTACAGATATTTGAAAATAATTTCAGATATCTTGAAATTAATTGGAGATATCTTCAACTGAAATAAATATATATTTACATATATGTATTTGAATTAATTTCAGATATCTTTAAATTAAGAGATATCTCAAATTCATTTAGCGTAAGTGCAATTGAAGATATCTTTAAATGATAACTTGGCCTGCCATAATGAGGTGCATCAGGGAGTTGGAAGGATAGCTGCATCTTTTTCAATTATTAAATTTACGTCTTCAGAGATAGTTAATGTAATCTACTTTGATATAGGGCCGGATTAAATCAAAACTTTGACCCACCCGCTAATACAAAACTACAGAACTGTACTCAGTTGCGGCTTCATTTTTACTTAGATGACACTTTCTTCTAATCATAAATATAACCGCTATCATGTACAGCTTTGTAGTTTGCTATTAGTGGGTGGGTCAAAGTTTTGATTTAATCCGGCCCCTAGTTTTTGACTGCCAAGATCAACGGATAAATATCTATATTCACTATGTTCAAAGTGATTGCTAGTTTACGTATTAATAAATATGATTTTATCTGAAAACTTGCATCGGTCACTTTTTAAAAGTTGACGCAGTACTGGTGGACCATTTCTGCATCTGGAATACAATGTCAACAATCACTTGTTTCTAAAGGGACATCATCGCTTGAACAGCAGAGTTTTGAATTATACTTTCACCAAGACACCAGACTTTAGGCAGTTCACATTATTGTACTTTGTAATATTGATATAACCATGTGGACAGGCTTTGACACAAGAACTGCGTGATTTGGACTCAATGTTTAAAGATCATAGTAATATAAAGTGTTTTTATATCCACTGTTTATCTTAGTTTTCCTTTAAGGTTTGAAAGATATGGGCATTAAATGCATATGCTTAACCAAAACACCTGTTAATACTACACATAATTATTTTAATGTTGCATATTATTTGCAGTTTATGGAAAACAAAACACAAACTCAAGGAAAAAAGATTGTGCACTCTTCCATAGTATGGTCTTTGAGTACTGGAAACTAGTGCATACTTTTTAATTTGTGTAGGTTTCCTTTGAGCCAAATGGCTGCTATGTCATAGACAGAGCATTACATTTCAACATCCAACTTATCTCAGTCACAAAACTGGGATCACAGAAAATTAAAATTAAAGTTGTATATTCCGTACATGACCAGAATGTTGACATGTATGAGATACATTACTCAACACCATCAAGCCTGTGCTTTGAGTCCCCAGGTCTATATATTTCGTATTTAATTTGAAAGGAAAAAGCTCATATGGCTATTCAGTAGTTGTTTTCTCTCTTTGATATTACAAGACATTACAATCTGAAGACAATCTAGAAGAGCAAGAAAATGATCGTTCACAAAATAATAATGTAAAAACTCATTTTTACTTAGTGTGAGATGCCGGGAATATAATTTCATATTGAATCACTGAAGCGTGAATTCAGCTTACGTGTCAACTTTAAACACACTTGCAGGGCTGCCTTTGAATTTCAGCTCATCAGAAGCCCTTGACCAAATCTGACCTCAGCCTCCCCACTTTTTCAAATTGTATTTCCAGGGCATAGAGGCTTCTTGGACAACCTTCAGCTCACCTGAGGCCTAGTTTTTGAGACAGATGTCTGGAAGTTGTTCATCCTAGGATATATTGCTATAATTTACTGATTGCAACAAAAAGGCCTTCAGCTTCCTTGGGAGCCTCAGAGATCAGAATAGCCTTAAAGGAGACAAGGGGGAAGCAGCAACTATGATAAAAAACATCCGTATCCCTGAGGGTGGGCGAATGTCTCCTGGAGCTGAAAGTTGCTTTTTCATTTGTTCACTTGTTTCTACCATGTGTTAATGATGGCAAGACTGGTTGCCTGACAAGATGTCTTTTGTCTTTGTATTGTGTTTTGTCTTTTGTTACTTTACAGGGACTTTTCTGAGATGTTTGATGTTTGGAGAAATTTGAAAGATTCTTCTTAGGAGAAGCTAGTCTGGCTTTTGAGTATATATAGTGACATAATCTGTGTTATTGAGGTTAGTATGGTATCATATCATATCAGAATCTGTTTACTCTTTTGAAGGTACTGTATTTTTAAATATATTTACACATATTTTGATTTCTTCTTGCCTGCTTCCACCCTTGTGTACTAGTGTGCTCTTCCACTGGTTATGTGGTCTGGGATGTGGGCTGACGAGAGGGGGATGAAGCCTGGCCTCTCTCTCATCTCGCTGCGAGTCTTGCAGCAGGCTGGAATAACACCTCTTTCTCTTGATCAGGCATCCTGTGCAGCTGCTGCCATAGAGTGTTTTCTCTTTTTCATTCTTTGCAGAATGGATACTGTTTGAATTCCTGTGGTGTGGGTTTTGTTTTAATAAACAATCTTGTGAAGTTTTCATATAATCCCTTTTCATTTCTCTTTATTATGGAACTGATTTGGAGAGCTCTGGTGTTTTGAAAACATGGGGTGCACAGGGATCACAATTTCTTACTCACTTATACTCCAAATATGGGTTATTTTATGCAGATTTCAAATGTATAAACCAAATATATATTGGATCTATTTTACCTTTTAAAGCAGAAGCAATCAGTCATTACAAATATCACAATAGCAGAGAATCAGCCCTTACAAATACAGTCACAGCATGCTTTTGCCAAGTAGTTAACAGTCACAAAGTGGCTTTTCAAAGAAACCACATTGTAGTGCTGCAAAACCAGCCATGTTTAGTGTGTATAAACACAATTGAGCTCCGTCTCCTATATAAATGTGTATAAGCTTGTTAAGGTGCCAAAATCCTTCTCTAAATTCAGTAAAGTGTATAAACCTACATAGTGAGTCTGGTCTTTTGGTGTTGCGGTTTTGTTACTCTGCTGGGTGGAGCTGGGTGGTACGGAGGCGGGGGCTCTAGACTGCATATGCTACATAAACCCAATTGATACAGTAAAATCTATTGTATTAAAGAGATTAAAACTAGCAATAATTAAGTCAGTTAATTGCCAGGTGTCATGTGATCAACATTGTGTCTTAGTAGTCACTTGATCTTTCTACATGCAATTATAATAATATTAGAAAACCTGTATGACAACTCACACGTAGACTCCCGAAATATTTCACATCATGACAGAAGAATTAAACACCTTAAAATGAACCTTAAAACAGTACTGTTTTGGTTTGGAAAAAATAAATAGTATTAGCTGCCTTCATTCACTTTCCACACATACCTTTGATAGTCAGAGAGGGATTTTCTTTGAACTTTAGGGTAAGGTAAGATCTTCTTCCACCCGCCCCCCAACCACTTCCCATAAGTCCATTATGTCTATACGAAAACCAAAAAACTCTTGACTATTTGTCAAAATCAAAAAGGTTAGCCAGAATCCTGCAATGCATTCCAAGTGGAATACTGTAACCTCTTGGAGTGTGTTGTGCCAAAGCCATGGGAAGCCAGTAAACGTGAAGAATCCATTAGTCAGTGATTAAAGATGTGAATCGGTGCATGATCCAGCCCAAGCTTTGATAGGCCTGACATTTCCCACACAGACACTAAAGACACCCCCATTACACATCTGGTTTTAAAACTGTCTTGTTATCAAAGTCGTAAACTTCCAGTCGGGAACAAGTAGGACATTAAAGGAATATTGCTAGTGATGAATGAGTTGAATTACTTAGTCTTAGGACAGTACTTTCTAAAAAATAGGTTTACCAGAAACCTAATGAAGCATGTAAAGCTTCACTACAGAATATGAAGTACTTCTTTATCTAACCAGTGAAATGACAATGTCTGCTCTTCTGTGTGTTTTTGTATGTTTTGAATAGGTAAGATTGTTTGTCTTATATCTATTATTGTATCAAATATGTTCTGTCACCAGTTTGATCAGACATCCATACCAAAATGTCTAATTAATTGGTGCAGGGTGATTCTGAGGAACACAACTAATAATTAGGAAACTGTTATGCTCAGTGTTTTCATAACTGTCTTAAATTTCAAAATAGAGATTCGACAGAACCCTGCTATATTCAGATAAACAGCCTTGACATGGAGATATTACAAAATGACTGTGACAAAATCCCTAAAAACTAAAATGAAAGAGATGCCAACACATCCTGATTTGTTATCTTGCCCTGTTTTATTGGCCGGTTTATATACAGTATATAATATAACACATTACATTAAGAATAGTCTCCCTTTGCAATGTTGATTAGGCAATCGTCACATTAATATAAATGAATTAATTTTACTGGTATTGGGACTCAACTCTGTTACATGAAATGTGTAAATAGTGCAACAAGTTAAGTCACCCAGAGTAAGGGCATCTGCTAAGAAATCAGTGACAGTTTAATCACCTGTTCTTATTATCTTTTTAGAATGGATAATATAAATATGAAGGAAAAGGAAAAAGTATAAAATATGAGTCTGCTGCAGGACAAAAACACCAAACTGTCTAATGGAGAGAAGGAAGTGTTAAAGATACTAGGTGTACATGTAATGTAACAGACCTTTAAAGAAGAGCCAAGGTTTTATGGCAGGGTAAAGCTTGAGTTTATCATTGTAGAGCAGAGACAACACATTTTTTCCTTTAGGGCTAGGAATCTTTTTGTGTGTACACTGGAGAATTGTTCAGTAATTTCATGCAATTGGAATAGACTCCCTCAAACTATTTAAAAGACTGGACCTGTTTCTTTCAGCAGCTTGCTGACATTTAAAAATGAAGATTGATGACGCAAAACAGTTTTTGATTAATCTTTGATTTTAAATGGAAGCATTTCAAATATATAAGGGATCTGGACTGCAAAAGATCACTTTTTTGACTGTTTACATTGTAGTTAGTCCAGAGGTAAACATTCATGTATGTAATGCAACATTAATTCATATTTCAATTCCTCAGTTATAATGTTATTGTGCTTTAGTCTTTATATAACTGCAATGCAATGATTTAAACTCTTTCTGGATGAATTTACTCAAAAGAACAAACTTTTTCTTCTTCAAATCATGGAATTTACAGCATGGAAAATAGTTATAATAAAGAAATAGTAATGGTCTATAAAAATTTTAAAAATATATTCTCTGATTAAATGAACACATCTTAACATCTTAGATATTTGGATTATATTAATTATATGAATATTAGACAGTTTAGGTAAAAACAAAACTATTTTTCTTCACATCTGTTGTAACACCCAATGCCAAAGAACTATGGTTTCTCTTAACCAGTTATTTGAATTCCATGTATGATTTTAAAGCACAAATAGCAAGGTTACTGAACATAAGGCATTATACGTCCGCATAGGTTGATACTGATATTAATGTTGTTTTAATTTCTTTCATTATTCACTTTCTGTCGATTTTATGCTTAAAAGTTGAATGTTCACAGCTCACACTGATCTCCTTTGTTAAATGTTATAACACATGTATTGGTCAGTCATTTCATATTTATTGTGTTGGAGATGAAATAGCAGGAAAACTGAAACCCAAAACCACAAATCAGTCATTTACCTGCCACGTGTCTATCTTATCAGGTCACTTTAACCTACACCTGCTCTTTGAACCCTGCATCACCACTATAACGTCATGTGCTTACACTCTAGCATTCCTAACAGTAACACTAATTTCTTCCTGGCTCTCGATTTAGCACTTGTGCCAATTTGTATTTTAATTAGTCTCTAAACATTTCCAAAAGATATTGCAACTGATGTGCAGAAACTGTAAATTCTTTTCCACATTTTGCTATTGCTGGAATAGCTGGATCCCATAGGAATGACAGCTGATTGAAGCACGTCTGCTGAAACCTGTCTATCTGGAGGATATTCCTGTACTGACTGTTTTAACCTAGCATTTTATACCATTTGACTTATGCATTTACCACTATAGTCACATAAAAATGTGTACTTGAGGTTTTGCCACCCTTATGCTGCAATGAAATACATGAAAGGGATATATGACGTAAAGTAATATGCTTTTAATAGGCCGTTCTTTAAAACTTTTAAGTAGGCCACAAATAAGATATACTCAAACAAGTTTTAATACTGAATATCTCTTGAATTAGATAGCATTAGCCATAATTTGAATGTCAGTGTCATATATAAGTTCTGCTCATTCACGCTATAATTAAAGAATATGCAATATGAAGAAAAGTATTGCTCATTACCCCCCTCCCCCCACCCACCCAACCGTCTTTAAAAAAGAAAGACAAAATAATTGAGCTGAAATAACAGTCTGTCTCATACTAATCCATTTTACAGTTTCACAGCTTATCCCTGAAGTGTCCTGTGGGACTGAGGTCAAGAATTATAGTTGTAAATTTAAGGCTTTCAGCATTATTCTCCATTACACTACCAGCTTTGTGATATGGTGGTATTGTGTTAGATGTGCTGGACCTCTCCATAAAATTGTATTAATGGTGGTAGTAGGCAATACACTGTTCAAAATATCATACTAGGTTATGGTGGACCTAATAACATAACCTGAAAAGAAACCTTCACAGATGCATATATTGAGACAAAAAGGCAAATCATTGTTCTTTCTGTACATGGAGTCAACCATCTTGTGTACTGTGCAGCAAATATATAAAATGGAAATAACTACACGGTTATTCTTAAGACTTTAGTTGAAATTCAAAACAGAAGTGTCTGTAAACCTGCTGTTCTTTCACCTTGGATTATGAGAAACAACTCACAATCTTGTAAGTGTAGAAGGTGTTAGCACAGCAAGTGTAACAGTGATGCATTGAATACACTTTCGGCAAACAAAAGGCGGCAATTTGCCCTGCTGTACAGAGACCCCTGCTGGCCCGAAGGCCTGTTTACAAAGGCCCTGACTAATTCGCTCACAGAGAGCTGCCTCTGTAGTCGATAGTGTGTCTGTTTTGCAAGCAGCATGTCAAGAAATAAACTCTAATCCGTAAATGAAACATAGAAATATAAAATGTTTTTCAGACTGATTTGATTTAGGTTAGGTTAGATTTAGGTTATTATCAATACATCTACAATTTTTCTTGAAGGAAGCTAGTGAAAAGGATTGTTATACAAAGAAGGGAATCCTGTGTACTTCATTATGTAGTCCCGTTTGATTGTGCTCGGTAAAGGACTGAATCTGCGCTGCTGATATTACTGTGTACGCTCAACAGTTTCACAGCGATGTAATCCACCACTCTGTCATCAGTATCCAGTTGCATTGGCTCAGGTTTGCTTTTCTGCATGAAGATCATCTAAGAAGAAGGAGAAAAGACAGAGCTGTGTTATGGAATGGCTTCCTTGGAGTCCTGACCTCATAACCATTAACTGTGACTTGGATCATCTTCACAGGGAGGAGCAGAAATACCAGGCTAAATCACACAAGGAACATTTCACTGTTCAGCAGGAAGCTGGGAGGGTTATTCCTATGAGATCTGGAGAGTATGGAAGAGAATAAATGATGAATTGGTCTGTTAAAGGAGAGGGGTAGGGGTGTAACCACTAAACATAAACTAAAGCTTTTTAGCCATCACTTATTATTTATGTGTGAATTTTGAAGTTAAAAAAAAGGATTTAAATGCTGCTGTTCTAAACACTATTAGTATTAAAAGTAGTACTATATTAGTATTGTCAGAATGTGTGAATAATTTAATTTTTGATGGGATCCTTTAAATTAGTGTTCTGTTCTGATTATTGCTTTATAGAATTTGACAAACATAAAATTGTATCAAACAGCCATTACCTTTGTACAAGCTGATCAAGGGCAGGTACTTTGTAGTCTCTGTGTTGCGTCTCATTACAATCCATCAATCACCAAAGTGCAGGTGCTTCAGTGCATGGAGTTTGTTACGCTTTAACTGCCAGGCATCTAACAGATTAGCGGTAAACATCTGACCAAAATCATGACGAAGTAAGATGCAAAATGAAAGGCCTCGTTAAAGGAGTAGCCAGAGCTTTAAAACACTTCTGCACAAACACGTCTGTTAGTGTGTGCACACTTCATAAGAGTGACGGGCACCTGTACATGTGTGGGCAGCATTTATTATGTGAGTTGTGTTGTTGGAAAAATGGAAGGAAACACAAATACTTTTCTCTGGTGTACACTGTCACAAAGCAAAATAGCAAAAGTGACAGTAAGTGTCTCTCAGTGGTGCGGCTGCTCAAATATTGACCAGATATGACACTGGTTATGAAAACATTAGATTTAACTAAAAAGACATTCAATTTTTCTATTGACTAAATTGAGACAGTATAGAGTATACTGTAATATAGATTGAAATTAAAAATACTAACACTTTGAGCAAGCATGTAGGGTTAGAAATGGAAGTGTAGAAGCCCCAGTAGTAAATAAATATTGCTAGTTATCAGAACCCATTGATTTTCATATGAAGCAACTATACTTATGTGGTTTGTTTCAAAACTGAAGTCATCGCAGAGCATTTCACAGCTGAAGAGCTATACAAGGGTGGTCTACAACTGTTTACCATTATTAGGCTGGTCTTTTTTTTCTTCCTTGTTATTCAGCAGCACTAGAAATAATGAGCTTTGCTAAAAGAACACCAGAAAAGCTCATAAATGTTCGGCACAGACCAAACCCCAAGATTCAAATAAAGAGGAAGCTGTTTTTTATGGAGTGTAGCAGCTGTAACAGCCTTACATAATGGAACTTAAAAAAATATCTGAAACAAGAAACAAAATAGCTTACTAAGTTATCATACAGCAGGGGACCCCTACCATGTTCTCCAAAGAGGTGAAATCTGAGTCAGTATACAGATAACTCCTACAGAAAGAATAATAACAAAACAGCAGTTGCTGGATTGTACAAAGATATGTTTTAATATAAAACTTTCAATCTTTTTTAAATGT
The DNA here is from genome assembly GCF_036373705.1 of Amia ocellicauda. Taxonomy (NCBI): domain Eukaryota; kingdom Metazoa; phylum Chordata; class Actinopteri; order Amiiformes; family Amiidae; genus Amia; species Amia ocellicauda. The sequence goes on along the minus strand of NC_089862.1, from coordinate 16,125,132 downwards.
AAACTATTATCTTTAATGCTGAATTGGAAGGTAAACCCATAAGTGGGTTTGTTTCCAACCAAACCCAAAAATAAACTGTATCCTGTAAGTGGCATTTCCCTACTATTGTATCAGGCATGTATGACCTGAATGACCCACAGTACATGTGGAAAAAAGTGAAACATAGTTAACAGGTAATTCAGAAAGTTTGGTGGGTTTTAATAAATGTATATAGAATGAAGAGAATGTTTCAGCAGACTTAGGCCTGGACCAAATAAAAATTTCAGCCCAGGAAATTAAAAACACAGGACTTGATGGCAGGTTTGCATTAGGTAGAAGGAAGAATCCACTGTCAAACAAAAAGCTGCCATCAAGAATTGTAATTGTAATTTATGATTGGCAGAAAGGTTAAAGTTTCAATATGGTCCAGACCAAAGAAAAATGTTGCCATTTTGGAAATGAAAGACCTGGGTCAGCCATTGTAAATAAAAGCTGCTTTTGTTTTGTCAAACAGTAACACATTAAACATGCTTTCTCATATCTACATTATAAAACTGAAGTCAAATATTTATAATGTTATCAATTTATAGTGACACTGTCCAGGTCATAAGGCCGCCTCGTGGTCCTGGTTGGAGAAATTAGGTCATTGTCAGTACTTTCAGTCCAGGTCGCTTCTCAGTCCACAAGAAAAGGGTCAGAAAGTAAGAAAATACTTTGTAATCACAAATCAGTGCTCAACAGCACTCCAAAGCACCCTCCTGCATTTCCCCTTAGGTACAATGCAATACGTCTGAGGGTGTGTTGTTCTTTTATGCAGTCTCTGTGCCACATCAGCAGGAGTGCTCACCTATCTGATCTGACAGGTGTCTGGTCTGACTGCGTTCTGCTGGGGGCTGTTGTGGCGCGGGGGGGATCCATTCCCTTCTTATGTATTGCCCTTCATAGACTACACCCCATACTGTGCTACGATATATATACATGTTATAACAAAAATGATTGAGATCTGTAGAAAAACATCTAGGATAATTTGATAAGTCACTTTATGACAAAATGTTCAAATGCATTTATTAACAAGGTGTCAAATTGGTTGTTTTAACCCACCTGTGATTTTCGTCCCTATATAACTGACCAGTCAAGGTTCTCTCAAGAAATACGAATGCTCAGCTTGACAAATAAAACGACCTTTTATGAGATCCCCACTGTTTCATAGGTTGAGAAGGAAACATTTACCATCGGTTTCACTGCCAAATCTGAGAGTATAGTTAAAGTCTCTGTACCTATATTAATAAATATTAAAATATTATGTCATATTGTGCTATGGAGAGTGCTATTCTGAACAACAGTTTTCTGTCTGTATGAATATAATATCATAATAACTGCCCTTAAATTTACCCCACAAATAATGTCATGTCTCCAAGCAGAGTGATAAAAGGAGATCAGCACTGAAATAAAATTAATTGCCCACTTTAGAACACCCCTGGGATGAACTGGAATTGTGAATTAAGAAGAGACCACAGAGACCAAGTTCTCTTGCTGCACTATAAATTGTAGTGTGTCAGGACTAGCACAGTATTCTTCTGGCTATCTATCAATGTGATTGCAGTTGTCATCAAGGCTAAAGGTGGGACTACACCCTTTAAGCTGGAGCAGAATATGTACTAGAGCAACGTTTTCAAAATCACTCTGTTCGTGAGAAATTTACAACTTTAATGTAAATCTTTAAAATAGAATGATGAAAACATTTTTCTAGTCATATTCTGGAATGAGAATTCAGTTTTACCATCCCCATGGGAGTGCCAAAAGGCAATAGCATTGTATGGCCTAAAATTTCAGCTCAATTCCCTTTTTTTCCTTTAAGTCTATTTCTATAAGCTCTCACAGTATTTATTGAGTACTTCAAACAGATTCTGCACTAGTCTTAATACTAGGAACTTGTAAACAGTCCAGTCACTAATCTTACCCTTCATCTATTTAAGCAATAAAAAGTATCTGCTTCAATAAACACACTTAACAGCATGTTTCACCTGGGCTCTAATGCAAGTGTTTGATATTAGTACTCCCAAGCCTGTGTTAAATAAAATACATGGAATTAGGATATTTTTCACAAGCACGCCCTGGAGATCTGTTTGTATACAGAAAAAATAAAAAGCTACATTTCTCAAAACAAAAACAAAAAAAATGGAGCCAACATATCACTTTCTCATTCAGTATTTGTAAATAATGTTTAAATAACCGTTTTAAGTAACAGGCAATCAAGTTTAATCAATCATCATATCCAAAATTAGAAATAAACAGACACGTCTTCACAATGGTGCATGAAACCAAACCAAGTCTTGTCTGATGTTTTTCTCAACAACACCACATGTGAGGGTTATAAAGTTAATTTGAAAAACTATCATCATATAATTTTTCTGAAGAAATACAACATTCAGCACTTAATAGTTATAGTAATAGTAATAGTTTTGTGCCCTCAGTATACGTTATATTTATGAAATGTAGATTTGAAGGGAGCTCTCTTTTCAGTTGTCTGTTCTTTCTTGGTGCAAGTTAAACATTATTGCTGGATATATGGATCTCCCCTCAGTAAATGAATAAGGACAGAGGATATAGACAAGAACAAGAGTTGCAAATATAAATCAGTTTCAGTGTGGAATGAGATTAAGGGCCGGATTAAATCAAAACTTTGACCCACCCGCTAATAGCAAACTACAAACCTGTACATTATAGAGGTTATATTTATGATTAGAAGAAAGTGTCATCTTACTCAAAATGAAGCTGCAACTGAGCACAGTTCTCTCATGTTCTATTAATCTGAAAGCCACATCTCAATGAATCCTACATGTTTATTTGAATATGCAGCTGTTATTTGTTTGTTTGTTTGTTTATGTTCTATTCCACAGATGGAACATTTGTCAAACCAATATTATCAAAGATCCCAAAAATATATTCCACATCAAAAGGACAAGACGTTTATCTGAAATAAGAAAAAGTTAACTTTGAAATGTAACTCATTAAAGTCTCAAATGGCACATTTTAAAATTAAAAATAATTCTATAACCCTTGTTTTTCCTCCATTAATGACAAAGTAAACATACCACATTAATTAAATCAGTGTTACAAGGAGAGTGTTCGTTCCAGGTTTAGGGCTATAAAAACCTTAACTGGAAATTCCTATAAACCTAGTTTCTGATGCTATTACTTAAAATCATTCAGCCCCTCCCTTGAAAATCAGACTCCATGTTTAATAGCCAGTGACATATTCTGTGTAAACATTGAACATGAAACCTTTCTACTGTTTAAAAAGACTATTACCTATCTGCAATGAGCGTTTCCTACAGGTAGGGGAACTGGATAGTATCAAGTCAAAACCATTAGATTCCTGTGCAAATATAAAATAATAATGAAAGCTTTTTTTCTCCTCCTTGTCTCTTTAACTCTTTAATTGCTGTCTTAATGTACCAACTTTCCCCATCTCGTCTGTAATATAGTGTTCATACAAAACATATGTTTGGAATAACTGCCCGATTCCATTTACAGTTTTAGAGGAAATACTTAATTCCCATGATGGTCCTTTATACTTTTAGTATTTGTAACCTCTTTAAAATATAAAGTTGATTTATTAAACTGCAACTGCAAATAATTTCTGACACAAACCTTAAAAAAGGTTGTCATCTCACAGCAGTTTGACATGAAATTGTCTTTACTGATCCAGATTAATGTGAGTTTTGTCCACTGGTTGAAGACACCTATGGTACCTGACAGACCTGACTGCTGGAAACATAAACAGCTGACTGAAAGAATATACATTTCTTCTCCTTTATTTGTATTGTCTTGTTTGAATAAATCATGTATCATACTGTTTATTGTATTAGACATAGATGGATAACATATTTTACTTGCATGTATTGTTTAAACTGGAAATATTTTAGTATTAACATATTTTACAGATATCATTCAAATTAAAAGTATTAAACTTGTTTGTTTACTTGGTCCAGATTTATTTCATAATATCACAGTTTTCATTAGTAAGCAATATCTGAATGTGTTGCTTACAGAATATGTGTCCTATTTCATAACACAATTAAAGGGTAAATGTTTGAAGATAACAAATGCATAGCACAGACTATAAAAAAACTTAATAACAGTAATGCATACATACATTTATAATACTTTTTATCTAAGGCTCAGAATTACACAAAAACATTTTGTTAATGTGCAAATGTAAGGATTAATATATTATTGTCTATGTATTTATTTATTTGCCAATAAATTATTCCTTTTATGCTTTGTAAACATACTGCCAAGTACTGTGTTTAAAATGTGTGGTTGGTGGGTGGAATTCAGTTTAGATTTGGTTCAGGCTCTAGTCTAATGTTTATGTATTTTCCTGAATTTGGTTACAGAGAATTTATTTTAAAGCTGTTTTGTAGTTTTTTTTGTATATTTGCTAGTTATGAAAGCCGATTGCATGAAGACTAAACAGAAGTAAAAATAAATAAAAATAAAGACCACAAAGTTAATACAGTATTTGCATGGGGCAACTTAACATTCAATATTTAAGGTACAATGTGATTATAAATATTTGATAGGTGTGATTTCACCATTTAAGTCAACTTCCTGTAGCTGTGATTTTGAAACCAAACAGCATTTCTTAAATGAAAACAACAACTTTATTAATATGTTAAGCATATACACTACACTGCAGTATATTTATGCCAACTTCCATCTCTGTTGTTGAGGACTGCAATTACAGTTACTAAGGTATGAAGGAAATAATAATTATAGCTTTTTTACTACTTGAAAAGGCTACAAATTATGGCATTGCTTGGAGCCGGTGACCAATGGTACTAAATATTTTGAGATCAGTGAGAAAAGGATGTGGTCAATAGAGCTTACTGTTAATAAATCAGAACCCCACTTTCAAATTTATAGCTTTATTATTTATTATTGTTATTATTTACATTCTGCCAATTTGTGAAAAGATTCTTAGTTATACGTCTTTGTTACTGTCCGACATTTATATTTACAGAAAGGAAAAAAAATGCCATAAAATGGCAATTGGGAATCACTAGGAGGTGAAACTGTGACCGTAAATTGTTGCTAATTGAACAGGCGTCTGACTGAAATTAGACCTCTGAAAAAAGTTCAACACAGGGACCAGTAAAAAGCCACAAAACCTCTTGATTCAGCATGACCAAATGAAAGGAATGTTTACCTAGGCAGGAAACATAGATTGCATTATCCCAATTCATGTGGAATGGATATAATACAGTAGAAATCTAACCCTTTCAATTATTTTATTAATAATTCAAGCACTCCCCGAGCTCGTGTAACATTAAAAGGAGTTAGAATACTAATGCTTACAAATGCTTATGCTAATGCTTATGCTGCAGTTAAAACCTTTCTGGGGAGAGCTTACCCATAACACCTGCTTCATTTAAGGGCTTTTTGAAGCTTCCTGCCTATATTTACACAGTAACCATGAACCTCTTACTTTGCATACAAGTGGTCGTTGTTCTCCTTTAAAAACAATGTGACTTGAAAGGTATATTCTTCATTCATATCAATGGGAATAACCTGTGACAACTGTATTCAGTATTAATAAATAGCGATATGTGTTCCATTTCAATATCGCTCTTCGTGAGCATATAAAGAATACAAAGGAAGCTTTTAATACTTGTGTTTTTTTTAACTGAAGCACTGTGAAGAAGCTAATTAAGAGATGTGTTAAGATTTCACCAAATAAATACGTTGATAAGATTATTTTCAGAGTCCTTTGCCACTCATCATAATACAGCTAAACCTGCCAGTGTAGGTTATTGATTTTAGATTTAAATTTACAAACATACTTCATTATGTTTAGTTGTGCTTTGTATTTATTGTTTGAGATGACAGGCAGTTTATTTTTGTGGGGTGATAACAGATGCCAGAAAATGTGTTCACTAACTTCCCTTCAACTGTCTAATCTAATTGTTTAAAGCTGGAAAGTGCATGTCTACTTGGTAACACAATAATGGTATCCAGGAATGAAAATATTTACCATTTAATGTTGTGTGTTTTTCATGGTGGATTTGTTTTATGTAAGCTTCTCTCCCTCAGTATTTTGGCCTTTTATGTCATATAAAAGGGGAAAGTTTGAGTTCCTTCTGTCTTCTTTACACCCATTCAGCTTGGTTTAAGGTGGTCTAAGGCTGGACGCATTCTTGATTTCCTGCAGAGAGACTGGCCCAATAATGTAACCTCATGTATTTAAATACAGACCTTTGTTAATTCAAATACAGCTCCGATCCTTTGTCTTCATTCCTGCTTTGCTTTTCTATCTTTTCAGACATAAACTGTTAACCTTTTATTCAGGGACCAGCAGTGAAAACTGAGGTTTTCTTTTACCTAGTGTACTAACTGAATACACACATTGAAATGGCAAATTGTTGTGACAGTCTCAGTTTACCCACAGCTTGTTGTAACTTTATTTACTCACATTATGTCTTGCACTGCTGGGAATTCTGGGCTTTGTGCTAATTCACAGCAGTGGTTTTAATAGATTGCAGACCATTGCTGGGCTCTCCTCAGACTGTTACAATTCACTTTACTGCTAAAAGATGTGAGGTGTTCTCTCAGAACCAAAATCATAATACTATTGTGGGAATGCTTTATAGATAAATAATTGGCATTAAACTATTAGGAATAACCTTATAATATATATAATTCCCTTTTCTTCCAAGTGCAAAGTCTTTAACACACATTCAAGAGTTGCCATGGAGAGTTTTTAAGAGATTTTATGTCCTTGATGTACTACTGTGCAGATCTTGCTCTTGTCAGTGTCTCGGTGGAGTCAGTTTGTTGATGCCGCATTGTTGTAGATGTATTTATTAAGAGTTATATGTCTCTACACTGTTTTGATTTCTTAGAGCCTTGATGACTGAGTTTGTACACATTGAATCAAATGCTTTTTCATAGTCAATAAAGTCCAGGGACAGAGGAAGCTCATATTCCCTGAACCTGTCCACTTCTCAGAAAATGTATGATATGTAATTGATCCATCGTGTTATATCCACTTCTGAATCCTGCTTGTTCTCTTGGTTGGGCGAAGTCCAGTGTGTTTTGAAGGCAATGTGTTAATATCTTTGTAAATACTTTGTATAAGATGGGAAGTAGTGCTCAGCTTGTGCTTCTTCACAGAGGGTATAACTGCTCAAATATACTCATGAGTTGTTTGTCTATCCATCTCTCCTAACAAGGATACCAAAACCGCAAAACAATTACATCTACCTGTTTCAAAGAGGGTACAATGTTCTTCTCAACATAAACTTCACTTTATTGTGCCAAATATACTGCCATTCTGAACTCATGAAAAGAGGCTTGAATTTACACCATCTGAATTACTCAAAGTCTATTAGGACTATGTTTGGTGGTTAAATATTAACATGCATAGCAGCAGTATATTTGTAGAGTTTGAAAGATTTTGAAGTTAACTTTTTAATTTAATATTATTTACTATGTATGCCAAATAGTTATTATTTAAAAGTAATGTTTAAATCACACTTTTGGGGAGTTATACTTTCTTAAAAAATAAAGACAATGCATTCCAGAGCTGTTAAATTGAATGTATGTACTTATAAGATTAGTAGAAATAATAGAAAAGTCATCAAGGTGCTTCATGTATGTTTCACATTTTTGAAAAGGTGGCAAAATCCTATGACATACAAGTGGTATACAGAGTTTCAACCATCTGAAGAGTTCTCATTAAACAAGAAATTGAGAATTGCTACGGATCTAAATCTTTGATATTTCTGGCACACTTTGTCCACAGACTGCAGAGAGAATGAAAGGAAGGAAAGCAGACAGAGAAAGGTGTTCATTCACTTCTATAGTCTTTCAAAAGCCTCTAGACCAGTGAGAGTGGACAAAAGGAAAGGCCCGCTGACCTCTCCTCTCCAGGTCTGGGCAAGCCTGTGCTGAAGCTGAGGTCATTCAAAGAGGAAATTGCGCCTATTAATCCTGACCCACCGCAAAGCAAAAGGAATGAACAAACACAGAGGGTTGAAAGCAACAGTAACATGAGGTGTTTTATAAAGCCATGTGGAATATTTAGATTATAATGAAATATAGCACTAATGTCAGCCAGATACTCTATTGATATCTCTTGGGCAATATTTTTCTTAGCAAGTTCATACATTTATTTGGCAGAATTTAGCTTTCCTTGAACAGTGTTACAGTAAACGGCTTATCCTATGATTCTCTTAAAATTTCAGCTACGCGTACTCCATACTAATTGGTTAGATTAGCTTCTGGGTGCAGCCTTTTGTCCCAAGAGTGGTGATAAATTGTGAGACTGACCCGCCGTAGGGTTCTAGCACAATATATATGCTACAGTCTATCAGGCTAATTGTGATGTGACATTTTATCATTTGTTTTACATTAACGCTAGGGATTTAAACTGAAGTTACTTTAAAAAATGAACAAACTATTAATGACCAAAGGCCGTGGACTGAAAATTCTTTCTTAGGTAAATTTGTAAATAGTAAATAGTAAATTGTAACTCGAACCAAAACTATGCACTAAGCACTTGGACTGGGTTGAAATCACTTTTAACACATTTAGAAGCAGAAACCAATCAGTTATAATGCAAAATCTCCTCACAGAACAAGGTTAATTGGTGTGCATGTAATCTAGACTTTTTCCAAGATTACACTAGATACTAAGAAAGATAATACAGTAACACTGAACAAACCAAATTTGCTCAGTTATATCTATGAGAAGCATAGGAATGTATTAATATTAAAGAACAACGTAAAAGTTGTACTACTACTACTACTACTACTTATAATAATAATAATAATAATAATAATAATAATAATAATAATAATAATAATAATAATAACAACAACAACAACAACAATAATTTACTAAAACCCACTGGACAGAGATCCTGAGGTTCAAAACATGGAAAAAACAGTGGTTGTATCTGTCTACTTCTGAGATCTCCCTTCAGGCATTATTTTGTTCATGGATATTAAAAACAGGATATGAATTATGAAAATCTCATTTTCACCTCAATAGTTGGCCAGAGGTAATCGCAGGAAAGAGAGTGGAGTAGAATTCAGATTTATTAAAAGATTACTTTTTTCTTTGGAATACATCTCTATTATTAAGAAATACCTATAAAAAGTATCTTATCCAAATCTTATATATGAATATGTTATTTCACTGAAACACACTCATATCTATCCTGCTAGGATTGGTTTTGGTCTACTATGTTGACAGTGGGTTTCATGATAAAATGATTGCAAGGCAACTCAATACGAATTTTCAATTAATGTCAAAGCATTGCAGAGGTCCCTCACCCAAGTAAGGCAGCAATCCAGATATAGATCATTGACCAGATGCTCAATTTGGCGCAGTTCAGAGAAGCCGTATCCATAAGTAACAGAGAAGTGTACAACTTGCCAGAATTTTTATATTAGACGTAGAGCATAGCCAGGAATAGACCTGATTTATTAGTCTAGCAGTGAATAACTTTTAAGTTGCAAAAAAAAAAAAAAAATGGCAGGTAAGCACATGGATTCCAGATATTTTGTTTAAAACTATACTTTATTAAGTTTTATTACATTTGTGACAGGAAATAAATTGGTAAGAGCAATATGATTGCCCATATATATACTTTACTTGCTAAACTTCCTGGTCAGGTTTAATCAAGGTGTAATATTACTCATGTAATGTGGTGCTTTACTTCTATCTGCTCTTTTCTGATCGATAGGTATTGAAAAATATAACTGGATCTTTCCTTATATTTAATTTATCTCTATGGTAATCTGTATCCTTTTTATAGTTGTCAGAGTACATTGGTAAACATAAGCAGGTTAATCTCAGCTTTGTGATCACTGGCCTGAGGTGATCAATTGTACATAGAAGTGTGGCCAACTGAGGTTCACGTAAAAACTGCACATGGATATATACAGACAATGAGATACCTTTTTCTGCACTGTCTACTCATGTCTGAGCGATCAGGCACATTCCTGAATGTTTTGAAAGTAGTAACTGAAAGATGCACAGGGCTGTTGTATTTTTAGGACACAATATCTGTCCATGTTTGGTTCAAATAATGCCCCGTTTTCACTGGCTTAGCGTCCAGATTTCACAGGACCCCGGTGCAGTGCTGTGAATAGTTAAACATTAACTGAAGCATAATAATAAGTTTGGGAGCAGATGATTTTATTAATATTTTATGAACAACTAGACGGTGTTTCAGGCTGTTGTCCTGTGAATGGTGTGCAGGTCTGTTGCATAACAGCTCCGCAGAGACAATCAGGCGACCATGAGTTAGTTAACGTTTTCCACATCAGGCTGTATTGCTCATAGTGTTGTTTTCTGTCTTTGTTTTAAAAAGTAAACACAAACCAAACCCACAATCGCTCTGCTCCTCCCACAACAGAGGATGGACTTCCGACAATGGCCTGGTTTTACAGAAAGCTCTGGGATGTGTTCGGCACAGCACGGCACGGATGCTTAAGCCAGAGAAACCGAGACATAAGATGTGAGGTCAACATGGTGACGGCCAATGGGCTAAGGAGTTTCCATGTGTGCTTATTTACATATGATGAGTGTTTGGAGGTTAAGTCTCCCAAACTAAAAGCACAATACCTACTGTTCCAAATCCCGACATTTCTAGCACAGATCTTAATCCTCTGGTTTCCAATTACAAAGTTGGATGGTTTTATTACATGAGTATAAGTTAATTTATATTATGAATCACTTGTATAGTATGGAATCAAGTCATGTTACAGTCATATACTATGTGAACAAACACAGGGATGAATTAGGATGAGTAAAACACCTGCCTGAGTTCCCACCCTCAGGATGATATTTATTGACAGAGAAGATTTTTCTGTTCTTCTTGCCCAGGTGTCCAGGTGAATGATTATGATCACAACTATGGGTTTTCATGCCTATAACTGCAAGTAGACAACAAAATGGCTTGACAGGTGTGAGATTGACGATAGTGGAATAATTAAACAGAAATTTCACAGCTAAATCTGTGCTTTGTTAAATCTACACTTTAGAGTTCCCTCACAAAAAGTAGTGGGATAAGTTAGTCTCTAAACCATAATCTACTTAACCTTTGTTTCAAAATTACTCTGGACGAATATCTGTACACACTGAGCAGGCACTTATGATTTGAGAACATCTGGTATTATTGACAGAGATAGGTCCAGATTTTTTATTTCAAAACTACATCTGCACAGCTATAGCCTTCATTAAATAAATGTTGGTACAGCAGACTACAGTATGTAAGACAACTAAAACCATTTTGGCAATGTCTGTATTTAACAACAGATGCATGTTCCAGAAATAGAGAAAAATAATGCATTTGTTTTCAACTTCCCAATAAACAGAACAGGAATGTTTGTGGTCTTTGCAGATGGCTGTTATTACATTATAATAGTACATAGATGGGAAACATTTACGGTAGTTGTACTTTCGTAATGAAATACAGTTCTCCTCCAATAAGTGTTTCAAGAATGTTACTCAGTATAACCTCCTGAATGAGAGAGCGAGTTTATAAAGGCCACAGTCTGGAGGTGAAGTTTCTAAGGAAAATGGGATTGTGAACAATTGTCCCTGCTATCCACCATTTCCAGCATTCTCATGAAGGATACAAGTTCAAAGATTCAGTGCTTTACAATTAACTTTTTTTTTCTGGAAGCAGCAGGTCTGCTTCACACAAATTGTGTAGGCCTTTAATTCTGTTTTGATAAATGTTTTGAATATTTATATACTGTTTGGTACTCAATCATTTGAGAAAAACAAATGCTTGACCCTTATTTGAATATAAGCAAAGGTATTCAAATTCAAATGTTCCTGTACTAACATTACATAAAGTGTGAATTTACAGTCATATTTTTGTAAGAAACAAACTGCAGTTAGAAATATTAAATAAGAGTGGAAATAAAGAGAACAAAGACGGAAACTGTCTAACAATGGCTGATATGCCTGTAGCTTATTGGAACTGATGAAAGACGGTTTGATAGTGTAATTGGTTTACTACCGATTGTCTAAACAGCTCAACAAGGGCGAGAAGCAACATGCTTATCAGTTAGCCAATATTGTTTAGACAAGCTTCCTGGGAGGACCTGAGGAAACAGGCAAGCTGATGAAAGCACAAGTGATCAATTTAGACAGAACTTCTGTAAATATGTACTCAAAGGATTCAGATATCATGTGTGAGAGATATCATGTGGAGACACCATGGCATTTTGACATTACCCATTTTGGCAATGTATGTTTTGCCAGCTTCTATGTATCTATATAGTATTAATCAGAATCCAGAATAAAGTTAACTTGTAATCATTTAGTAATGGACACTACTATCATTGTTAAACAATCTTTGTGTATATTTGTTCTTCATAAAATCGCTAAGCTTCGCCAGAATTTGAATTTTGCTTTACAAAATCAATAAATATCAACAAAATGAGAATCTGAATTAACATATAATGTGAAAACAAATCATTAGAAAATAAAATGTACAGGCACCTATGCAGGTCATGGGGAACAAAGTGATCCCACTGAAATTTTGAACTTCATTTGATTAATGTGGAGAGATGACAGCTTCCTTATACTTGTTGTGACAATCTTTTGGATAACAGTGGGTCATGCATTGGGGTAGGGGGTTAAGAAGGGGTCAGGAGGAATTAACTCCTTTCCTGGTGGTCTGCACAATGTCTACCCAACCATCAAGACACTTAATGAGGATAGGAAAGGTTATCAGGGACGTAGTATTTGCATAAAGGGATCCTAATTGTCAAACGGATGTTGTTATAAATTGTATTCATAATGTATTTTTCCTTAAGGTGTAAACTGTATGAAGGATAAACACATGTATATTTCACAGATGCATAGACATATACATGCTCAGTAGTAAGACAGAGAGAAAATACATTTTAATACGATTTTACAATCATATTCATATGTGTCAGGTGAGAATCTTAATAATAATGTATTATTTATACTGGTACTGGTAATGCATGTCGTAGTAATGCTATTCAGAATGGTTCAGACAAGAAGACAATATTCATCTATATTGTTTATTCGGTTTACAGTACAGTACCATATTGATTAAAGCTTCTCTCCATTTCATGAATGATTCCAAATGTAATCACTTTGACAATGTGGATGAGTACTTTTTCCAGACACCATTAAAAACACTGAACTCTACATGTCAAAGTAATGCTGTTAAGCTTAACATTGTAATTCTGGACATAATATTCAATATATGATGAAAAAACACTTTGTGGATGCATGGATGTGCGACCTCCTTGTCTCCTTTTAGTTCAGTAACAATAGCTATGATTTGTCAATAAGAAATTGCATGTGTCTACTACTAGCAGCAGCTCCAGAAAGGGCAAAATTGGACCCAAGCAATATTAATACTGACTTTATCTTTCGCAAGTACAATACAGGTTTTAATTTGGTTAAGCCCTTAGTTTGTAGTAAATACACCTATATATAAAACCTTGATTTTTTAGAACTTCATAAATGTCTCAATTTAAAAAGAATATTTAAGTCTGTATATAGTCACAATTAGATTTTAATGGGAGGCTGCCATTGTAAAACAAAAACTTGTTTTTGTATGAGCCAATTCTGACAGAAATGACAGAAATCTTAGTCATCTATTCAATTATCTGTGACTTGCATTGTAAAGCTGTGGCAAAGTTTATCTCATGAGATAATCTCAGACTACAGAGATACTCTCGGAATGTGAGATACTTTGCTGACGTTTTTTGGGGGGAGTTCTTTCTACTGTCTTTCCCCTAAATCTCAAACAACAGCTACCTTGTGGTCTTCATGACTTTCAAAATTATGATTTATTGAGCATGACATGCTGGCCGTGGAAATGGTGACCCAGTGATTAGACACTAGCCTCCAGGGATCTGAAGTCTCGTAGCCTCCCCAGTGGTAGTGAAATATCTATGAAGGTTGTCTGATTAACTGACATCATCAGCTACTGTTAACAAATTTAAGGATCTAATATGGGCCGAGAACAGTTCACTGGAGACAGACAGAATGATTATTAAGTTTCACCATTCCCTGACCAATTGCCAAAACCCAAGGATTTTGCATGTCCATGAATATTAACTGCAAGCTTTACCTTTCAAGATAAACATAGATAGAACACTATACATAATATTAACCTTTATGATATATTATATATAACTCTGAAAATATCCATGGTCGGTCCAGAAAGCATTAGGTTCCCAGTGGAACTAAAATTTTAAAATAATAAATTCCTACAAAACTCCTTACAATCTTTCAAAAACACGAACTAAAAGAATCTCAAGGCACTTTCTGTAATTTTAGCCTGAATACATTAGTAAATCTCAGGTTATATGGTTGCTAATACAGGGTGCTCCCTAGGCATTTTCTGTTGCCAAAAGCAACCAAGTGGCAGCAAGAAATAAAATAAATAAAAATCAGTCTTTGATACAGCTGATATGGACCTATATTGTTTGCTTTTGCACATTGCTGTTTTTTTCCCAGATTTTGGGCCAGATTAAATCAAAACTTTGACCCACCCGCTAATAGCAAACTATAAACCTGTTCATCATAGCGGTTACATTTATGATTAGAAGAAAGTGTCATCTTACTGAAAAGTAAGCTGCTACTGAGTACAGTTCTGTAGTTTTGTATTAGCGGATGGGTCAAAGTTTTGATTTAATCCGACCCTTTATTACCTTCATAAATTCCGATTAAGTTAATTTTGTGTAAATGTTAACTACACCCTAGCAGCCTCAACAAAATAAAAAATACATAATCAATTGTATAGCCTTGCAAAATGTTTGTTGAAACCTCAAAGTTAACACCTGCTATCTCTGCTAGTTTGGCAAGGGACAGGGTGTTAATCTATTACATATTATAACTTTCTAATAATTAGATATTCATCTTTCTTATTAATTGAATTACATCAGTCCTAAAAATACCATTTATGTGTGTGATTTTCAATAGTGCAATTCAGGAGATAGTTGTGCCTGTATATTCGTCTTACATTTAAATAGTTACAGTACAATGGAAGAAATTCAATAATGCAAATGCCAATCAAGTATTTAGTTTGCCAGCAGTGAAATAATTTGCTTCTGATGACAGACCAAGGATCAACATGGTCATTTATTTACCATAATATTTAGAAGCTATCTTATTTATTCTGAGATAACAACACTGAATATGTATTAAACACAATGCCTTATGTTTTCATACATGTTAAATAAAGACTGTGCAACATATATGGAAATAAATAAGACAGCAATACAAATCAATAGAGTAATTACAATGTCCCACAGATTGTATTTACAAAGGGTAAGTAGTACTCAGCGATTCTGCTCATTACACAATATCTGAACATTTTCCAGAATTAAGAGCTCTTATTTATGTCCCTTATAATATAGGGTTTCTGATTAATCCTGCATAGCCTGTCAATTAAAAAAGCAGACATGTCCTATAGCTGCAAATTCAATGTGACAGTGAAGTCGGCCTTTACTTGCCTCCAGACAAGTCAAGTTCCTTTGACCTTCATGGCCAGCAGAGGACATTGTCCATGTGACCTGAAATTTGTGTCCCAGATGTGCTGGATGGAATAGTCACCATAATAAAGAAATAGGCAGCAATTCATGTATAATGTATTTTATAATGTATATTTTAGTGGTAGTGATGTTTTTTTATTCCCTTTCGCATCACGACGGGATGTAAGATATTTTCACACACTTTTATGACCCATCTATGGGTTTCATGCCTTGACTGTGTTTTGCTTAAACATTATACTTTGAGTTAATAAAGTTCAGCTCTTTTCTCATAATAAACAAAGGTAATACCATGTATTTTCCATAACTAGATTCGCAACAGGACATGCATGTATTTAAATATGTGTGTATTTAACCTACCTATAAATGTTTACTAGGTCTGATGTGACTTCTCAAGAAGCAGAGCTGTAGGCCTGTAGGTAATGTGCACGGTGTCCTTGGGAAAGTCCCTTGACCTCGTAAATTCAACATCCCTATTTTTTTTTTTTATCGCCACATAAAAAAACATTACTTTTCCAGATAATAGAAGGTGCACCTTACTGGACATCTCCTAGTACTATAAAAGGGAATGTCATGGAGATGATTCTAAGAAAATGTGGGTAAGTTTGCATTTGAAAGCTTTCTGGCAGGCACTGACCCAGCACTAATCACATACAGAGCACAAGCCTCCATAAATTCTTGTGTGTTCTACAGATTTATGTCCCATGGCTAAAGTCAGTTTTAGTGTGTAATTAATAAACAATACAACAATAGTTATTCTGAAACACGACAGCCTGAGTTCCTTATCCCTTCTCATTTTAAACCCAAATGCTGCAGGCTACTCTAATCTAGCACCTCAACACAATATATTATTATTATTATTATTATTATTATTATTATTATTATTATGATTAATGTATTTTTTATTATAATTTATTATACAGTGTCACAAGACAACCTCATTAGTAACCATTTTTTGAAATATGAACTGTTTCTTCCTTAAGCATTTTATTAAATATGAAGTTCAAATGAATAAGTAATACGTAACATGTATTTCTGATGGAGCCAATAAATATATGTAAATGATCACTACTTGTGTACTGTGTGATATTATTATTATTATTTATGTATTTATTTATTAGCAGACACCCTTATCCAGGGCAACTTACAATATATGAGCAGTGAAAAGTGCTAATAATATTTTGTAATATGTAGCATTTGATGCATCCCATCACTTTCACTGTCATATGATTTGTGCTTTCTCTTTAAATGTCACAAACTTTGATTGGCCAAAATAAACACGGACTCATTATAATGATTTGTTTTAACTACTACATTTTAGCATGTATGTTACTTTTGAGTAATTCAGGTTAACTAGAGCTGACTCATATTCCCCTTAAAAAAGTGTTCACATGTAAGCAAGGGAAAACCAACATCTTTTTAAATAATAACGATTGAATGCCATTACATTAATCATCCTTGAAGTTTTTCAAGGTTGAATGAAACAAATTAGCAATATTTATTCCCAGTTCACTGTCTTGGTGTTCTCCAGGAATTACCTAGAGTTAGAGTTTCTGAATGTGTAAGGGAATAATTCATACTTCTTATTATTATGCTTTTAATTATACAGGTTATCTGGATTGCAATACAATTGATCTGCAAATAAAGTAAATAGCAAATAGCATATATAGAATATAGCATACAATATATTATTAATAATATAATGCTGTATATCTTAATAACAAAATAACTTTGTACTGCATTGTAACCCAAAGGAATGGGGGGAAGAAACAACAGAAAAGGTAACTATTAATGGTTCCATATGGTAATGAAAACACCCATCGGCTTCAGGTATCTCATTCATGCCAGACACATGCCACACTTAATCATGCAATAACCTTCAAAGCAAATCCAATGAAATGGAGTACTCTCCGAATTGAAAATAAATTCAGGTAGCTGAGCTGTCCCTTTCTAATTCTTCATACGCTCCATGATTAGCCTAATAATACCCCACACTGACCTTTGCTTAACTTGTCTACATCAAGGTTCTCACAAAATGACAGTTAGAGCAAATAATTGCTTCCATGAATGCTTTTAGGCCCTATTCAATATGACGTATTTGCCCGCAATGAAGTAAAAAGTTAATTATATGAAATACAGCTTATACCTCCCTGTCACATATTATAATGTTTGATTATGTGCATGAGCTGTCATTGTTCAGCAACTTGATTTTGGCTTTGAAACGGGTTGTGCTCTGCTCTTGGAAAAACAATTTATAATTTCATATTGCACTGCTAGTTAATTATATACTTCAACAACACAGTATAGTATATATGTATTTATATAATAAGAAACAAAAAAAACTTGAGAAATGTCAGTTTAAAGTGTTAAACATTCTCCCAACAAACTCTGAGCTAGAGAAAAACTATAATTGATAATGATGGTAAAATTATTAGATAAAGATATGAATAAAATACATGAACATGAAGCCAGTAAGCCTGTGTCTTTCATTAATGGAGTCTCTTCAACTTCAGTAAACAAGTTAAATATGTTTGAATATTATGAATTTCAACAAAAAAGTGCAATTTCCATGCAATATTATTTTAACATCCAAACTAATAGATTTTTTTTCCACCATGGAGTTCTCAGTGTTTTTGTGGGAAATGAGATGCTAATGGCTGAAGACACGTTTCACATTTTGGGAGAATTCTCTATCATGTGCACATGCAGATCATTACAAGAGCTTGCATGCACATTTTTTGCACGCATGTGTGGGTATAGAATTCACTGAGAAGCCGTTTTAACATTAAGGAATTCAACGTTTTTAATACAGCTCTAGGATGCCAAGATCCCACGAGAGAAACAAGGACGGGCTGTAGGAATTAAGGGTTATAAAAAATAATTTTAGGATTGTCAGCAAGGTCCTTTTTGAAGAATACTTTGTAGGACCTTTCTGACAGGTTCTACTTGAAATACACCAGTTTGACAGCAATCACACTTGTTCAGAGTACACATCCTTTAGTCTCCAAGAGAAAATCAGGACACATCTGCATTAGAACATAAAAGTTATATTTTGTTACCCAGGAATGCTTTAAAACAGAAAATCATTGTTTGCTTACAGTTATTATCAGTAAACTTTATCTAGACAAACTCATACCAGATACACATGTTGTAGCCTATATCATTACAAAAGGAAATGACATCAGACAAAATGCTTTCAGTTTTATTTGGTAAAAGCATCAATTCAATTTTCGGAGTGTTTGAAGAAGATTAAAAGTGTATGTATACTTGGGCTTAGTTAAGGTTAAGAGCCCACAAAATTGAAAATGAAAAGGTATGAAGGATTTTGTTTTTCTTTCATAGATTATCAGGTTTAAAATGTTTAATCATATAGAAACTTAAATATGTTGACATTTTGGTCTGGATTTCCTTTCTCCGTGCCACACTATGGCATTATTTAAACTAAGGTAGCAATTCAACCAGCTGGTAAAAACTAAAAAACAAAAACATGCATTGAACTGGTTTTGCTTCAGGAGCATTCTACAGCAAGAAATGCAGTTCAGATATTCATGCAATCATCCATTTTTTCAAACCGAAATGTAAGGTTTAAGATTTGAAATATTATGGGAAAAAATGCATATTTGATCATGGTTTATATTAATCTGACTAAACATCAATGGGGTGGGGATGAATTTATCAAAATTAACTTTCAACTTTTAATATAAAATGCTTAACCCTGTTTCAAGTAATTTCCCTGCAAATTGTTTTGGTTATTAGGACTAAACACATATTATGGGTTTACCTGCTGTGTGGTGCATGTACATCACATTTTTACATAAATATGGACGATTACATATAATGCCATAAACAGTATCATATAAGGCATGAACATAACAATTTTCACAATGGTGCATGTTTATTTGGCCCGTGGAAAGCAGATTGAACACACTGTTCAGAGTGACAATCAGGCATCAATACACTGGCTCAGCCTTTAGTGAAAAGGTTAAGCCCAGGGCAGAGCATGAACCGATCAGACGACGTGACTGATGGTCGTGATGACAGACTTCTTGTCACTAAGTCCTTCAGAGACATGTTTGTTGCCACAGAGACATTGTTAAAGGTTTACCTGTTGAGCGTAACTAATTTCAGTGGAGACAGTCAGGAACTGGTTCATTGCAGCTAACCTGTGTGGTGCCATTACATTCGGTTTCACATCATGACAGGCAAGATTGGCATAATGTCAAGGGTCGTGGGTTAACCTTTGAGAGTATGGATTATATCGTGTTACAGCAAACTCCCTAATGTTTTGTGTTTGGAGCTTTCGTGGAGAAGTATTTTCTTGGCAACCCGGGCAACACATGTGGCTGAAGGCCACCAATGGTGTATGCTGGCAAAATCACAAATGAATAAAGAGATCTAATCATTATCCCAGGTTACTTATTCTGTACTAGATAAGAGTAGTTGTAGATTTGAGTAGATATACTGTACATACAATATACTTTAAAGAACTTAATGCTTGAATAAGAGATTTGTTTTTGTGTGTGTATAAATTGCATACATATGTGCATGACTAGGAACTCCATTCAGTATGAAACCTCTGGAGAGTAACCTTGATGTGGTGGGGTATTATGACAGGTCAATAATGCATAAACTTTACATCACATGATACCATTATTTGTGTAATACCACGAGTAAAGTATCAGTACACATCAGTGCAAATGTTTCTTTGATTAAGATAAATGTATACGAAAAAAAAAATCTTTGAATTAACCAGTTAAAATACATTGACAAACAAATGTCTTTTATAAAAACAACTGCATAGCAAATGAAAAACAGCAGAAAAACACATTTCGTTACTTCGTTGGGTATGATCTGTGCACTATAGATGCATGTTGTCCAGAACAGGCAGCCCCATAAAACCATGTTATATTTGATTGTATGTAATTGTTTACTGATCCGTTTGATAGGAAACAATTTCAACATAATTGTTTAATGTAAATTGATCAATATCTCTTTTTTGGACTTAGCCCTGTGTTTGCACATTAGTAAAGGTGTAAATGATGAACAATCAAACTGAAATTATGGAAGCAATGTTTGAGTCATTGTGCCTTCTGCCATGGAAAAATATGGGACTTATACACTGAGTGGCCACTTTGTTAGGTACACCTTCCCTTTCCATGAAATAATGACAGCATCACGTGTTCAGACTAAGCTATTTAAAGCATAGAGGGAGAATAGGCAAGACAAAAACGACTTTGAATGAGGCATGCTACTTGGTACCAGACGCGCCAGTATTAGTATTTCAGATACAGCAACCCTGCTGGGGTTTACACGCATGACAGTGTCATGGATGTATCAAGAATGGTCCACCACCGAAAAAACATTCAGCCAATGACAGTCATGTGGTTGGAAACAGCTCGTTGATAAAAGAGGCTGACACAACTTGTGCAGAGTAACAGACAAGCTGAGTACAACAGTGGTGCTAATAGGGGCATATCAGAAAGCACAACTTGTCACGGATGCGGTATGACAGCTGACAACCTAACCGTGTTCCACTCCTGTCAGAGAAAAACAAGAAACTGCGGTTGCTGTGGGCTAAGAAACACACTGAATAATGGAGGATTGGAAAAACATTGCCTGGTCTGATGAATCCTGGTTCCTATTGATTTACGCTAATGGGAGGACTAGGATATGGCAAAATACCATTTGAATACCACAGGATATCTGAACATCATTGCCGATCATGTGCATCCCTTCATGACAGCAGTGTATCCATCTGCAAATAGCTTCTTTCAGTAGGATAATGTTCCATGCCTTAGGGGATGATATAGAGACTTACCTGAAGACGTTCAAATGAACCACGAAGAGGGTAATCTGGCCAAAGACACAATGTGGGGAAGCACAGAAAGCATACCATGACCTAGAAGCAGCGGAAGCAATTGACTATGACAAGTTCAAAAAGGAAATCCTGGCCCGATTGGGCGTCACCACCGCCGTCATAGCCCAACGCTTCCATGCCTGGACTTTTCGCCCCAACCAAGCATAGAGATTCCAAATGTTTGATCTAATCCACCTCACCCAAAAATGGCTGGAACCTGCAATCCAATCTTTGACTTACATTATTGAAATGTGGTGCTTGAACCTTTATATCCAAAGCCACTGCCTTGTGAGATAAAAGGGGGGACCCTAGGATGGCTGAACTGCTACAGACCTCTCAAGGAGAAACAGGGAAGGGTGGACACACTGCAGCTCCATGGTCACGCACCTTGGCCATAAGCCTAGGGAAGCCCCCAGAGCCCCCTGGACAAGGACACACACAAGTGCTACAACTACAGCGAAGTGAGGCACATCTCTTGGAATTGCCCCAAGATGGGGGAGCCAATGTTGACAGAGAGTGAAGGACCCAGGCACATATAATCATTGTACATCTTTGCAATCTGAATTGACCACCACCTGTCTGCCCCTTCAGTATGTCCAATCAAGAGTTACATGTCCTACTGGATTTGGGGAGCATGGTCTCTCTAATCTATCTGAGCCTTATTACCATGATGCAGGGAGAAACGCCTTCCATGTCCCTCATTGGCATCCACGGCGACACCAAAGTCTTCCACACTACACAACTCCCCACTTTCACAGCAAAAGGCTTCATGTCTGTACGGTTGGTATTGTTGTACACCTGCCCTACCTGGTGGTGTAAGTTCGGCACTGTCCGTATTTCCACAAGCTTTGGGACCACGAACCGTATCCGCTGACTGTAGAAAACAATATAGGTGGAAGAACTACAGCACCCACAACTGCCAGGAAGTAAACAACCCATCTCCAGCTGTTTTCATCTATGAGTCTTTGATGCATTAGTGCACTCATCTCAAAGGTTTTTTTCTTGCTCCCTTACCTATGTTTATATTTTGAAAACAGATCACCATTCCTCCTAAAGAGCACATGAAAAGGAGACCAGATCACTAACAGAAATCAGGAAGACGTTAATGCTCTTTTAAGTTTCTAAGTTAAACCAATGTTATGTTCAGAAGATAAACAAACTTGATACTGCTTTAGGTGCAATCTGGTGGTCCAGATGGCATCAAGTAAACTGAAGACCTGACCTTATTCCAAAATTTGTGATGGTACTATGACAGATTTAATTCTAGAAAAATCTTTTATAGGTATTTCACTGTGATTCCAGCATGGGGTCACACATACCTATACAAACTTTCAGATTCTCGTTGTCGAAAAATAAAATTACAATTTCAGCTCAATTTCTTGGAAACCAAATTAAGTACAGAGAGCCGTGGATTGACATAAGTACCCATTCCGAAAAAGCTTGTGAAGCTTTTAGTGATGACTCAAAGACTTGAAGTTCCATTATTCATTTAGTTTTAATTAAGTATGTCTAAGAACCTTTTTTCTTTCTTTTATAGAGTAACACATTTTAATTGAAAACATGAGGTTATTGTAAAATTTGTGAATGTATTATTATTATTATCATCATTAATATTATTATTATGCAAATTCTCAATCAGAAATGATCAAGGCACTAAAGACTCGTATTATCCTTAGCACTTTGCCCTACATGTTTGAACAAAACTGTATACTGCTTCCTACAGCAGCACGAGTTCAGATATGTGTTGAACAGCAGTACAAAACAGAAACTGAAATTGATCAGTGGGCAGATTTTTAAAATCTTCAGAAATTCTTCAACATGGACACACATCCTATTTGACTTTGGCTCCCCTGTAGACATAGCACCATCTTCTGGAGCTTTTGCTACAGTACAAATAAAGTTATACAGATGAAGGTTCAAAAAGTCAAACATTTAAGTACATATCGAATTATTCTCCATGTTTATTGTACAAACACTTAGAATATTCTGTTACTCAGTTCTATATCAATTATATCCATTGTCAAGAATGTGCTGAAAATAATAATCATAAACATGATAAAATAATAGAAAATCAGGGTGTTTTTCTGTCAACAGATTTTAAACTGCACTTTTTAGAAGCAAAATAAATGAATGATGAAAGATAATACAAATTAATTACTCTTTCTGTGGTCACAAGGAAAGTGTGACCCACATAGAATAGCAAATGGGTGGAATATGAATAGGAACTGAACTGAGCTGAATTTGACTTGATATGTAAAAATGCGATCAATTATTAGTTGATTCCAAAGGCTAATTGAAATCAATGAATAATATTAACATAAATGCATGTGCTTAATAAACATGAAAACAGCTTTCATATTTTTCAGTGTCCTGCTACATTTGTTTCAATTTTATGTAAAAAATAAACAGCTGCCCCTGTTATTCATCATTCTTTAGACATAAGACACCATGAATTCTGCCTCAGCGCCTTGTCAGCACAGTGCTCTGCAGACTTCTCATAACAACTGTGTACCCAAGAGATGCATGAAGACATAATTTATTTAGGAAAACGAAACCACTTGTCTTATATCCAGACTGTCCTTCTGGCCAGGATATGTTCTTCTGGTATGCATATGAAATCTGTCTACTTACCTAATGTTGTAATGATTTGAAAACTCAGATCATACTTGCAAAAATGTTGTTGTTATTATGATTATGATTATGATTATTAAGTCCTAGGTAGTTGCTAATGGGAGGGGTAGGCATAGGAGAAGTTCCAGTAAATAATAGAAGTGCTAACAATGCTAAGTAAGCAGGAGCATAAGGAAGTATAGTTTAATAAGAAAGTGCATAAGAGTAAGCTCAAGAGATTAGGCTGCTGTATTACAGGTACAGTCTGAACAGATGTGTCTTGAGTAATTTCCAGAATTTGATAGTATATTGTTTATCACTTTACAGGGTGGAGCTATGGTGTATGGCGTTCGGAGAAGGGCCTGTGTGGCGTGGATCAAATCCTGAGCGGGGAGCTCCACCTGCACTGGCTACATATAGCTTTGTTTATAAGCAGGACGTTGTATTTTTCAGAACCTGTAATGCTGTCCTCCAGTCCCAAGAGGCCGATATAGCTTCCCCTTAACTTACTGAGCAGTCATTAACTATCATCCCATTGCAGTACTTACTTACTCAGTAAGTAATTTTACTAGCAAAAATTATGCAGGTGTGTATTAACAGAGCGATGTATATGGGTACTGACACATATTTAATTGTGCATCCATTTTGGTAAAAATAATTATAGATAATTCCTCAATAAGAAGAATGTGTTGAAGAGTTGACAAAAGAAAAGACAAAGAAATGTCTTTCTGACATAATCCGTAATGCATAACATAGATACATTGGTTCCAAAAAGACAATTTATGTGACCTAAAGTATGTTCGCCAATTGAATGTAAAAAACAGTAGCTAGGCAAGAAATGTAAACACAAGAAAACATCGGACAGAATGGGCTCTAGAACTTGTAACGTTCTCAGTCCCCTAGTTTAGATTGATTAATGACCAGCTTTCAGAAATATCAAATGTATTGTACACTAACCATAGCAGAACATTTGATAATCCCTTTTAGACACAGATTCTTCCATGAGGTTTGCACATTAAGAAACCACAAAACACTGTCCATGATCTTAAATCACGAGCCGCCCTGCAGATGGCATTCACAAATGAACAGTGAAAACAACAAAGCATACTTTTTAAATACGGAACACTTACACAATAATTTAGTTAAATGGACTGTAAAGAAGAGGTATGGAATCCATATCTGGGTTAATCAGACTAAAAGCTAACACATTTATACATCTATTGAACCCCATAGAAAAAATAAAGAAATAAAACATTCCCACATTAGCCTAGGTAAGATGCACACAACACTTCAAGGCATGCAGGCATAGCAGAAGCTGTGAAACATCATTGCCACCAGAATATATGTTCAGCTTTCACTGGTATGAAAGGTCTCTCAAACAGATGTCAGGACATGAAACCATCAACAAAATCCAGCACTCCTATCTCCGGCACCAAGAACAAAGAAGATATTTTAGAGAACAAGAGAACAAAGCAAAATATCAATATTCACATATGTTACATTCAAAGTGATCACTGTAAATGCCTGAACAAGTATTGCAAAAGTCAGATCTATGCCATGCAGTTTTGAAAGGGCATTGGAGATCCAGTTGAAGTTTGAATGACTCTATTATGAATTGAACATGTGTGAAAATCCAAACATCCTTCAAAATCACAGCAAGAATTTTCAGACTCGAAATGTCAGCTGTGAAAAGGAAGTAAGACTTAACAAATATAAAACAATGAAGTCCTCATGGTGTTATAAAACACAGGAGTTTGGAATGGTTGTAGGTTTTGCTGCACAACACTTCTGCAGTGAGAAAGCTTTAATCATGCCGCAGCAGATGTCGATACACAAGGAACTAAATTCAGAGATGGTATTTAAGCAGATAGGATACACTTAATGAACCCTATGTTTAATTTAGCCCTCAAAATATGCTTTGGAAGAAAGACAGACAGTTTCTGCTAGCAAGGAAAAATGTGGTCGTGTGAAGGGGGTACTAATCTTAGTGATTATTACCAGCTTAAACCATATTCAGACTCAAACAGCATCATGATATAGGCCTGAAATGTCTGAATCTTCAGCAACTGTTTTCAACCATATTAATCATTTTTGGTTTTAGAGACAGAATATTAAATTAGCTTCACATTTCATCACAGACAATACCTGTATTATTTATATACCCTGATATGTTTTTCAGATTAATTTAATACAGCTTTTAATTTCCCACATTTAAACTTTAAAAAATTCCAGCACAATATCATGAACAAACTGAAGCTTCTAAAGATGCAGTGACTTTTCCAGACAGGCACAGTAAGCCCTAGAGTAGGCTATTTCTGTTTTGCTTGAGTGCTTTATGTCTTCGGTGTTTTGAAAAGGAAATGGAAGTGGTATCATAAATTATCACTTTATTTAAAAAGGAAGGAATAAAATAGTTTTTTCCCCTGGGAGCTTTCTTAAGAAAGTCTGATGACATATCTTATGTACTATGAAGACAATACTTTTAAAAGATACTTTTACTACATTTACAAAAAATAATAAGAGAGAAGATATGTATATTTAAATAAGGTTATGTGACACCTGGGTTAAGATGGGAAACTTTTAGATATTATTTAAGAGAAGAAGTATTTGAGATGTAAAACTGAAAATAAAACTTATTTAACAAGACCTAAAAAGAAAGAGGAAAAAAAAACTTTTCAATAAGCCACAATTGCGTTTGTCTGTTGTTTTTATGTATTAATCGCCAACAAAATACATACAAACCAGTAACTAACAAAAACTAAACACAATCAAATGCTTGTATCAATGTTTTCTGTAAAGGATATATATGAGCCATCTGACTGAATTAACAAGACTGTATACTGTACGTGCTATATTAAAATGAGAAAAAAAAAAAAAACCAGAAAAGGCATCTAACATTATTTTTAAGACAAACATACAAAAATTACCACTTAAAATGTTTTCCATATGCCCTGTGATTCACTTCAAAAATAGATGGGTGTTGCAGGACAAAAAATAAATGATGAGGTTGATGCACCAGTACCAGTTTATGCAGCAACCAAAATGGGTCTATTTTTGACCCCACTGAACATTCTACATACTGGAGGCGTTTTGTTCAAAGACATTTTTCTCTAGGGTACTCATCTTAAATACCTGATCTGAAGTGGAGTTGAAAAATAAAACTCTTTGTAATAAAGTCATACATTAAAATAAGATGATATGTTATTGTTTAGAAAGTAAATAATAAACTGGTGAATATTACTAAACTAATAATAGAAAATAATAGAAAATAGGATAGAAAATCAACAAAGACCTGAAAGAAGAGCACTAGGCTTTCTATCTGTTTAAAATTGGCATTCTTCTCAGTTTCCTTTCTGTCTGGTTAGTTTTATCATCTTTGTTTTTGTTTTCTGTGTTTTTATGAAGAAAATTAAGTGAAGTCTTATACTTGGAAAGCAACCACTGGCAGAGACAACTTCCTCTGACTAGAGTACAATCATTATGCGCTGTAGCACTGGGAATAATAAAATAACATTTGGGTTCCTTCAGTTTCATCTTAAAAAACTTGTATTGTGACTAGATTGTTATATATGAGAACACTCGTTTTCATCCAGAATGATGTGATGGCATTTAAATGAGGTCTTGCTATATATATATATATATATATATATATATATATATAGCAACCACTGTTCAGTTAACCACTGAAACTGGGCAGCAAAGTTCTCACTTACCTCTCACTCTAGGCATCATCACATGTATATGTATTATGTCTTTGCACAGTGTTGCTATATATGCAATATAATATAATGAATGTGTGTTCAGATCCAGAAAGAGGATTAGTTCTTCTTCCATGTCACTTTGTCAACCAACATTTTCATTCACCCACCTCCAGGTTCATTCTGCAATGGCTAAACCCTGACTTGAATCCTTTTTTTAAAATCTTTCTGCACAATAGCAATGACAGTCAAGTGCAAAGGGAAGTGACAGTGCTCAAAGAAATAGCTGTCATAGCAGAGAAGGTTATTTTGGTATTAATAAACATAAATAAGACATTTTATTGGAAAAATATATTGAGACACTAAGGTGTTATTGGTATTATCAATGTAAGTGTGTGATCATTTTCTCCATTGGTAGAATCAAAAGCTGGATTTTATTCAGTTTTAGTACTTTTTAAAATTTCTAGCAAATAATAATAATAATAATTAAAGAGTAGGAATTCCAGAAAGTGAAGAATACTCTTTCAGAAAATATCTTTAATTGATTTGATGCTTATTATTAAATAATAAAAACCAATATTGAATTAGATTTTTAATAAAGTAGTACAATAAAAAACATTATAAATAAAAACATCTTATAGTGGAGTTTTGTTCAATAACCCCATTTTAGCAATGTTTAAAAAAAAAACTTTATTCTAAACATAAAAAAATAAAAAGTTGGACCACTCTTGTACTCAAGGACACAATATTTTAAACGAGACGGGGGCGTGTATTGGGGTTTAAGATGCTGCAGTCTGTAAAAGCATCCAGAGTTCACAGCTGTTGTAATTCAGAAAGGTGCTACTGGAACAGAGCATACTGAAAGAAAACAAGATTAGTAATGCCTAAGTGCCAAGATCCATCTGTAGGTTAGAAGTTCAGCAATCCACTTGGGAAATTAAAAAAAAAAAATCACTTGGCTTCTGGCGCATTCAGAAAGATACACGTGCCATTTGATTCCACCTTATAATCATATCCACTCATCAATCACCTTGAAGGACCATCATACCACATAAATTGAACATGTTGCTCATATAAGCTCCCTTAACATGGACACCTATGGACATATTCATAATATTTTAAACAAGCAGGCAAGAATAGTAAAATCGTAAAAATAAACAAATACAATTTCAACACGTACATTTAAAAAAATATATATGTTGTGTAAACAGAACAACCACATTAATATATGCTTCAGGGTGATATAGGTGTTTCATATAATGTTTGTATTTATGGTTAAAACAGTCAAAATAATATAGAAAATGCACCCACTGTAGGGAATGCATAAATCTGGTGTGAAACACTGCAAGATTAAATATAATTGCATGGTAATAAATCAAATTATAACACCATTAACTTTGTAAGTAGTCCAACATGATTTCTGCATGTGCCGGTCTTCAAGCCCTTTCAAAATATATGAGGGAAAAAAGCTAGTTGTAATGTATTCCATTGTTTTGAGACCATATATTCCATTGCATACACAACGTATTGTAATAATCTGGGAAAGACAAAATATAAATACACCATGACAAGATACTGTAGCAGGGGAATGTAAAATGAAATCATGCTTGTTTTCAAGTGATGGTAGATCGAGGCAGCTCCAAACATAACCTATAACTTTCAAAACAAACACATATGTCAAGCTCAGTGGAAACAGATATGCCTACTTAAAATGTTTATTGCTGAAATTAGAAAATCATAAGCAGATCAAAAGCTGGGTCTCCCTGAGAAACAAGCTGGCTAGTCTTCAATCTGCTGGAAGGATTGTAAAACTCGAGAAGAAGGACTGGAGCAAATGTTCTCCGAAGTCTAGTTTGAAAGGTGCTTCATACTCCACTGTTATGGAACATGAATTCAGCTGATTATCTTTCACTTCTAACTAATATTTTGAGTTTATCACTTTTTCTTTTCCATGATTTTAGTTTTCTGTACCATTGTTATGAACTGCTTTGGTCAGTTGGCTCACCGGTCAGTAAACAGCTGAGAGATCCATTTCGAAACGAAGCAGCCAACGTGGCTTCTTGCCATTGAACGTCCAGGGTTGGGTTTGGGTTTGACTGGTTTGATGATGAATGATCCACAGTCTGTCTGCTGAAACCATAATAACATTAATGATTCCAGCCAAAAGGGATTAAAAGAAAATGAAAAAAAAAACTATATTTGCAGCAAAGACACAAATCTTCTAATTGTAGAAAACATGGGACTAGGATAGGTGAGATGCAACCAACTACAGTCAATCAATGTGTGTTTTCAAACTAGTGAGCAGTCCACAATTAATAACATTTATTTCCAGGCAATATAAGATGGTATGTTTTAAAAACAAAATGTCACTAATTTCACCTGACACTTAACTAGAGAAGTTCTATTTTTATATTTTTTATTCTCTGTGCTGACTTTGTTATCCGGGTTTCTGGATAACATCACTGATGTTCTGCGTCAGCATTATGAAAACTGCTTCAACCAATTTATTCTCACAATAACCAGGGACTGTTCTGCCATACACAGGTTCTAGTTAAAAGTGAGATACACTTTTGCCTGTACAGAAACTTTGCCATGAGAAGAACGGGTTTTAAAATAGACAGGGGGAAAAAAACAATGAATAAGAAAAAGTTTGTATAGATCTGTATCTTTCGTGGACTAGGTCTGTAATAATTCCTCCTTCTGGCATTTTATTTGAGGCACTAAATTAAGCTTAATTAGTCCATGTACAATAGGCATTATTTAGCTGTGGTTTACAGGCCTGGCACACCTCTTCACATCTTGAACTCTGGAGGCACGGGTACATTTTGATTTGCGAGGAAAAAGAGGACAGATAATTACAGACTATGGTTTTAAATGACCAAGGCACTTTGTGTTTATAGGTTCCTGATGCAAGCCAGAGCAGGAGACTAAACCGTTTTTAATTTGTCCAACAAGGTTTAAGTTAAAGTTCCATAAAACAAGTACCTTAGACCCTTCTGTATCAGATGGAAAAGAAACTTTGAAGAAGGAGTTTATGAGCTGCATTCTGCTATGTCCCTACAGGAGTCTGCAGGCTCCTGGGGTAAACCAATTATTGCTTCGGTTTTTAAGTGAACTACGCTCTGCAGGAGAGAATGTCAGTAACAGGTCTTGGGTGTTATTGGAGGTAACTGACTTGGGTGAGAGTCTCATATAAAGGAGAGACGTTTTTTTTTTTCAGAGTAGCTAAAGGAATTTGTTTATTTAGATTAAAACACTTAGGATATAGCATTTCCAATTGGTACTGGACATCGTGATGAGATTGTTTTGAATTCCTCTCTAGGACTGTGAGGCCTGCTGTGACTACAGAGAGACACAGCAGTGCCAATTTTCTTCAAAGCGTTTTAAAAGAGATTTACTTCGGTCTGTAAATCACATGTTATTGAAAGAGCATAAACAAATTAAGCTTAGATTTATGAAATACTGAATAAATACAGAAATTAAATAGAAATATGATATTAATACCTTTTCCCATTGTATCATTTTAAAATCAAGGTAATCACAATTCTCCATATAACAAAATTAACTTTTATTTATGTATTTGTTTGCTTACTTATTTATTTAAATAGGTGATATGTGAAGTTTCGGTGATTTGACAGGAAAGGAAGAAACAGGATTTATGTATCGTATAACATAGTGTATTCTTTAAGTCTTTGACCATGCAGGGTGCTTCGCAGATATTGATTATCCTGCATAATAGAAGCCTAATGTAGTGCTGGACTAACCTGCCCTTGGTGGCTGGTTTTATAGTAAATCATCACGTTGAAGATCAGGAGAAAGAGTTAAACTGGTTAATAAAATAATAGAAAAAATAAAAAACGCAGTTGGACCGATAAGGATTTTCTTGTATTCAGGGGAAGGGGTGCAACTCATGAAATCTTTCTCCGCAGCCAACACCCTCAATAGAAGGAAACAACCCCTGAAACTTTTCAATGATCCATGTTGACTCTAGATAGTCCAATGTGTGACTTTTTTGCCCACGCCCTTAAAGGAAGTTGTTTGAAAGAGAAAAAAAACAGAAGACTACAATAGTTGCTTTTAGAATCTACATGCATTTGAGTGTTGAACGTATTACTGAGGAAATCATACATACTAGTAAAGTTACTGTGTTTTGTAAGACTGAACAAGGAACCTTTGTATCCATGCTACAGTTTTCAACTGTGTGAGACCAGTATTTAATGTTAATGTTGCACATTCCTTGCCTTGTTTGACTCTTGTGTCCACCCAGTGCCTGGGAATATTACTGCCCTCATGACTATAGAAATACATGTGAATATGCATCTAAAACAATATAAAACATAATCATAATCATAATAATACAAACATATTATTTGAAGGTAAGGAACCAGGTACTGACACAACATGTGGGTTACTTATAATTTACTCTAAGTATTAATTCAAATTTACTGATATAATGTCTACACTTATTATTCAAGAATTGGGCTTTAAATAAATCCTATTTTCAAATGTGTCAATTTCTGAAGTATATATATTTGTATTATGGGGTCAAACCCCAATTCAACATTTGGGATTAAGCTGAAAATAATATAACAGAACAAAATTAAAGCTCAAAATAATCAACAGGTTGCAGTAGTAGAATAATGTATTTTGTCTCTCTACAGCAAACTAGACAACGTTCTTTTCTTTCAATGGATGTTGGCTGCACTATTTGCTCCATCACTGCCAAATTTTGAATTCCCAATTCCACTTAAAACATACAACTAAAACACAATGATATTGCAATTTAAAGCAATATATATGTGGAAGATATGTGATTATGTTCATGATATTTATATATGCACAATTTGAAGGTTTCATAAATTTGATTTATATTACAACATACTGAATAGACACCTGCATATTCTCTGCTAAATCAGCTTTTAGTTCCACTTTATCAAGGGTATAAATACATTGTGAGACAACAGTATGTATATTTGATTATACTCTCACATGAATTAATATATTTTCCAACATTCCTTAAATTCATAACCAATATCCCTTACATGATTTACTGTAGATAGATGAAAGCTAAACTAATTTAACAGGAAAACTAAATTACATTGATGTATTGAACCGATCCATTTGAATATCTATGTACATCGCTGAGCACTTTTAGAAGATTTGGCAATGCATTCTTACTAAGGTTAATATTATTAACAATATAGAATTTGCTAAACAAGTCTAACATTCAAAGCCAGAGATAGATCAATGATTAATGTGCATTTGGACAGTAAGCAGAAAATCTGGTTTGGTATACTCTGTCCACCACAATGTCGATTAATGGGGTAATTTCCTTTAAGGTTACGAGGTTAAAAAATACAACCATAATACAATCAGGATGGGTTTGGCCAGTGATTGTCTTTGTAATAATATTAATTTTGTTGTATCTGTAATTTTGTTGCATCAATTAGACGACTGTATCATTTATCAAGGACAATATCATTTAAAATATTATAATAATTCAACAATTTAACTTATTCCATCAATAATGTACCCATTAATTCACATATCTGATTATCCTGCATAGAAAAAATTACATAATCTGTATTTGTACTGTACTTGATCAAAGTAAATTTGATCTTTTTTGACAGTCAAGCACTGAACAAAGGAATGTATTGATTACATTCTGACCTTTAAGCTTTTATGCATCTTTTGCAAGTTGTGTTAAAAAAATAATAATATTAACCATCTTAAACAACTGAAAGGATTGGTCAGATTTCTCCAGAGGTGTCCATGTATCAATTCCTTCAATCATCAAGGAATCATTCATTCCTTGCATATTTATGCTAATATTTCAGGGATTAAAGCTCGGTCTGCTGTTAAAGTGCATGTTTGTCTTTCCCCTGCATGGACAGTGTAAAGTGGGCTTGATGCAAATATAAACTCATGTGTTTCCAACTGTACCGTACAGTAAATGGGGTTCTATTCAATTAGGCATTCTAGGATTCATTCCTTCGCAGTGGCAGCTGTAACACCGAGGTGGAGACTCCCTGCTGTCAAAGCAAATAATAAATGTGCATGTCTCCCAGCCAGAGTGGGCCCAGACAGGAAAGGTGAGAGCAGCATGCCAGGAGAGAGCACACCACAGCGAAGTTTGCCTCCAAAATCTCTGGGTGCATAAAACCAAGGTACTAAAATAACTCCCTCTCCACCCCTCTCCCAACTCATATAGCCTACAGCATTCCATATAAGATATGAGGGGCTTATGTCCTTTGATATAGAATGATAAACAACATAACTTTCTTAGCAAATGTGTAAGTGAATTGAACTCATACAACATAAAATAACTGGAAGTCAATATGCTGGAAAGAAGTAAAAGTAGGCGACATTTACGAATGAAGTGCTAATGATGTCAGCTACACTCATCTTAGTGGACCTGAAAGGATAGTAAACTGTTCTTAAATTAGTAATAGAAATTAGCTAAAGTCACAAAATTGTAGAAGATGGAAGTGAAGAGTATATAATTTAAAAAAAATTAAATTACCAAGAACTGCAGTAAGAATCTGTGATACCTTTGCGTAAAATGCAACCTAAAACACATAACATAACATAACACCTAACATTTCTCACGTCTTGAAAAGGCATGTATTAAAAAACTAAACCAGACTGTTAGCCCCACATGTCTACATATTAATGCAATTTGTAAATGGTTGAGAACTCATGTTGCAAATATTGTATCTATGAATTAAATTACCGTACAAGCAAAAACACAGCCTCAAATCACATCTCCACAGCTGTCAAATGGCTAAACAAACCAGTTCACACTGAAAGTTAATATTTGGCAGCTATCATTTCTCCTACAGACTTCAAATAATGTTTCCCTTGTAACCTTCTTAGGGCTCCAACCAGCAAGGTCTGGATACAAGCAGAGCTTTTCTGGGGAAGTTAAATGGTTTAAAATGTCCCTTATAAAAACATCCTGTAGAACTTTCCATATTATTATTTTTTTTCAATCTCCTTGATGTGTCTCTAGTTTTTCATGTAAATCTATAGATAGTGTATCAGTTTTTTTTGTTTTTTTTTCAGTTCATTAAAACATCTTTGCTGCTGTGGCATTAGCATAAATGTTGAACAGATTTGTCTGTATGCTTTCAAAGTATAGTCCTTTTTTACAGTGACTTGCAGACTTATCATTTGTAGCTTTTTAAGGGCCAAACAAATTATCCCAGTCTCAGAGCCTACACTTTTGACAATACATACGAAGTGAAAAAGGAAACTTAATCTGTCAACATTTACCTCGATTTAGTGAAGCAAGGACTCTTTTTGAAAAATCACATAGCTAAGCTAGGGTCAGGACCTTTACAGTGCTGCTGATCATTCACATTTCATCTTATTTATTTTTTTCCAGACATACACTAAGCAGACTCAGTCTGTTGAAATAAATAATCGTTCGTTTTGTAAGCACCATGGTAGATCAATCAGAGTAAATGTTTGTGAAGGGCTTAAGTTGCTCGATGAGAAGCCATTTTTGAGAATAGTAGTGCTAATAGCGGCCCACATCTACAAGAGATTGGTGCTGACGGCTAACCTTGACTTCAAATTGTTACCACTCGCCTGCCTTCTCAGCTGGATCAAACAAGAGGTTGACTAGAAAAATAAGGCCATATTTTTTTACCTTAAATTAGATTTTAAAAGATGGTGTGGGAAACGATTAGTGTCAAAATGCTTCTCGCATTTCATACCCATCTGTTTTAGATTGCAGTCTGTGACATATCAGGAGGTCTGATGCCAGTGCAGCAGTGCAGTTTTGCTGGCACCCAGCATGAACTTTCAGCAGATTAAACAAGATTGAAGCAATTTTCTGACTTAAAATACTGCCAGACCTGACTGTCATACAGCACATTGTGGGCACAGCACCCTTCCTGGGCCAACCATAACCTCCAAAATTATGTTCCCTTGTTTACATTGGATGTGGTTCACAAGAGAGTCTGTTTTTTTATAGTTTTGTTTTCAAAGGCCCTCCGTTATATGTTGTATAATCTGTATATTACATGCAATATGTGCAACACATTATCTGCAATGCATTATACTGCCATCAACATTTATAGATACCCCGCAAAAATAATTTTGTAAAGATTAAAAAGGATAATGACAAAACAGGAATAATATATACTAATAAATTGATATACACGTCATAATACCAAATGTAAAGGGACAACAGACAACTACCCAAAGACAAATGTTCACAATATGTTTAATTTCTCCCACAGCGCAATTTCTAATGCAGTAAGAGATGTTGGTCTCTTTGATCTCTCCCTGCTTTGCTGTTTCAGTCCATCCTAGAGGTGTTCTCTGGGACTGAGGTCTGGACTCTGAGCAGGCAATGAAATGTTGGCAGTGTTATTATATTCTACATGAACCACATTCCCAGCTTTGTCACATGACATTATCGTGTTACTATATTAACATGTTAAACCATAAAGTTGCATACATTTCAGCAGTTCATTATAGTTAAAAATATCATGTTACATTTAGATACAATTCTGATTCTTTATGGTAGCTTTTTGTTTCACAGAAGAATTGGTCTTCTAACTCAGGCAATCTACAACCAACTACTGGGATTTCGGTTAGTTTGGCAAGGGGATCAAGTTTTTTTATTTGGCCCAATACATTGTGTGTTTCTATTCTGTTGCTTCCTAAGGTATTTATACCATTGATAAAGTGCTACTAAAGGTTGATTTGTAAAAGAAAAAAGTTTATTTAAAAAAATATTCAAATGTGGAAAAAGGTTGTTTTATTTCATTGTTAATGGGGGGAAGCCAAAAAAATCAGATCCTGTTCTCACATATTCTGTAAGACTTTTTAGAACGATGACTAAATATTACTAAGTAAAATGGTCTCTTTAAAGCTTTGTAGAACATTTTTTTTCTGTTCTGCAGCTTCAAATTGGTGAGAAAGAACCCATAGGAAGAAAAGCTTTATATTAGTTTTATTTCACCCTTTGGTTAATTTGCTTCTTTGGAGCTTCCATAGTGATGAGTAATATGCTTTAAAAGGAATACATGTATATTTACTTCAGTATTCTCCATTATAGCAAAGAACAGGACATCAAAATGAAGTTTATTTTACCATGATTTAAGAATATGATGCCCCAAAGAGCAGTTGTCTGCATTACACTTTGTTTTTATTTACATTAATTATATTTATTCATAAAAAAATAATATATACAAATTATTACCAAGCATACAAAATTCCAATATTGTTGGGATGGTTAGTATTTGGTTAGGTTATGTATTATTACATCAATGATTTATTACCTTCATAAAGCATTGTTTAGAGGTTTGTATCAATTCTAGGTCATCAAGCTGTTAAAGAATAATAATAACGGGGATTCTGTATATTCATAAAATGAATAATCTTGCAATTTTGGAATGGGAAAAAAAGCAACTGTCATAACCTTTAGACAGCAGAAAAAAGAAACCCACTATGACAATATATATTAATTTAAATAAATTAATTCTGGGTTTGTGTATGTATTTCACATAGCTATGCTACGTGTTGCTTGTCTTGAAGTGACTGTAACATATCCCGGGTCAATGCACAGCAGTTTAGACAGGACTGGGATTACTGCCCAGAATCCATATGCAATATATGCTGACCTCAATTATGTACCATAGCAGTAAATGACAAGAAGTATTTCTGTAAGGGCAGAGCCAGGCTTCTCTTTAGTCATCTACTGTCAGCAAGGAACAATGAGACATGAGGACCCCCTGCAATATGTGGTGCTGGGAGGAAGGGCATCTGCTGTCCATCAGACAGTTGCCAAAATATGACGGGACAGGAGAAAAAAAAATTATGCAACATGTGCGAAAGAGAAGTGATACTAATAAGTCTAAATACCTTATTTTTTCTTAACAAGTATACTTTGTTAGATAATGAAATACAATTTTGTAGGTAACATGTCACACCAGAACTAAATCTGGTAATGACATTCATTCATATCTATCACAGAATCGAAACTCAATGTAGGGCTCTAAAAGGTCTTCTGGCTTTATTTCAACCCGAGTGTGTGATTGTCTGCTGACTGCAGGAATGTCCACCAGAGCTGCAGTCCAGTCCAGACCCTGGTGAGGACAACGAGCTGCAGAGGAGCTTCCCTGAGATGCTCTCAAATTCTTCGGTTGTGCAAACCCACAGTTTCATCGGCTGTCTGGCGGCTGGTCTCAGACGATCCCACAGGTGAAGAAGCCGGATGTGGAGTCCTGGGCTGGTGTGGTAGTGTGTGCTTGTGAGGCCGGTTGGATGTGCTGCCAAATTCTCTAAAACGTCGTTGGAGGCGGCTTATGGTAGAGAAATGAACATTCAATTCTCTGGCAACAGCTCTAGTGGACATTCCTGCAGTCAGCAGGCCAATCGCACACTCCCTCAAAACTTTACACTCGGTGGCATTGTGTTGTGTGACAAAACTGCATTTAATTGTCCCCAGCACAAGCACACCTGTGTAACGATCGTGCTGTTTAATCAGCTTCTTGATATGCCACACCTGTCAGGTGGATGGTTTATCTTGGCAAAGGAGAAATGCTCACTAACAGCAATGTAAACAAACTTGTGCAGAAACTTTGAAAGAAAAAAGCTTTTTGTGCGTATGGAACATTTCTGGGATCTTTCATTTCAGCTCATGCAACATGGGACCAACACTTTACATGTTGCATTTATACTTTTGTTCCGTATATGTGTGTGTGCATGTGTGTGTACATCCCCTTACAATGTATTCATACTCCTGATACACTAACTAAAAGTAGATTTAGAAAGGAAACTGAAAGCTATGTTTATATAACTTTCATTTTTATTATAAGTCTTTGGCACCCTCTGCTGGTATCATAAGTAAATACTAAAATATTTTAAATGTTAAACTTCATGGCAACGTGTCATATTGTGTTGAAGGGTTACATTTAAGAGGATTACTTGGGTTTTTCTTCACAAGAGGACAGAACCACCTTTATTGTTTGTTAAAATTGTATTAAATCAGAGTGTTACCAAATAAAATGTTATCAAATGCTGTGCAAATAAGGAGTATAGAATAATATCAAAAATACATATGATAGATTTATTTTTCATCTGATTACATAAATAATAACAGTTACACTAGCTTGTTATTATTTTGACATAAAAGTTAAAGTTTGTTCAGAAATAATAAATGCAAGTGATTTGCTATTTTCTTATTTATAAAAAAACAAAGAAAAAGGACCCTCAGATTTTTCAGTCAGAACCTGAAATCTTTGTACCTTCAATTTTGTGTAAATAATAATAAATATTTATATTTTGTCTTACGTGAACAGTCATCTGAACAGTTATCAAAGTCTTAGAATCACCCTAAAAAAGCATTTATTGTGAAGACTAAGTTAACAAAATCACATTTAGTTTGGAAATGTCTTGCATGCAGTTGTTTATTTCTTTTCATTACTAAATTTACAACCCTCACATTTTTCATACTATCAGTAATGTAATTTTGGAACTCAACACGTATTATATACATCTGGTGTTTATCATGTTTTTTCATTATTATTATTATTTGATTATTACATGAATAACCAAGGATATTTTTATTCATATTCCAAAGCATTTATTTTTATTTTATTTTTTGACTTTTTGGTACTGCATAATTTAACCCAAGAGTTAAAACTAGATCCTAATGCTGAAATTATAATGGAACAAAATATTATCTGACGTAGGTGAAACAAGGTAGCTCCCATAACACAGTTTTCACACACCTTGCAATTTGCACATAAAACACTAACGATAATTTTCCAAGTAGTGCAAAGGTAAATGTAACAAAGTAATGAAAGAGGGCGTTATAATGCCAAAGGATCCCAATTAAAAATAATTTATCTGAGTAAATTGTATTTCACCAACCATAAAACTTCAGCTGTAAGACTTTTTTTTCAGAAATCATACCTGTGAAAATGCTCATAACAACATTTGATAATTTGATCATGTATCTAAAAAATCTAAAATCATATACTTCCACGTTATGAAAAATGTTGCTTAAGATAAATTCATTACCTTTTGTAAAATAACCATCATAAGAATCAAAGCTGAGCACGTTACAAAACATAATTTAGATTAAATCACATAAGCTATGAAATCAAACATGATTAATTTTACAATTGTAAAATGTTTAATGCTATTATCTGTTGAAATAAATATTTTTTAAAACTCCTCATGTGTCCTTGAGATTTCATGCAATAATAATCATCATCATTGGGGTGTAAAAATAATTAATATTCAGATTTGGCAAATAATAATTTCACATTTGCCTGACAGAGGCAAATATCCTAAATATTCACATATATAAAATATTAAGATTTGTGAGGTGTTTTTTTTTTTTTTTTAGTAGACTAGGTTTGGGTCTATTGCAGAAAAATAATTCCTACAGATGTAGAAGATAGAAATTGAGGTATACCTATAACATTGTGCATTGTGTATCCATTTTTTAATGAGAGGAAAAGGTTATAGAGACATTCTGCTTCACGTGCAATAAAAAGCTTTTAGTATCAGTATCACCTGCACACATGACCAAAAGTGATCCTTCTACTGTTCGTCTTCAAATCTGAAATTAAATTATTCACAGTAATCTTTCTGATAAATATGACCTTCCATATAGCCTTGAGACGCCTAGCCTGAAAAATTTCCATCCCATTTGAAGAATATGCTATAAGTCAATGATTGACTCAGTTGAATGATTGTAACAGTATTATAAAAAGAGATCCAGAATATTGGTCCTGGTCTATTGCACTGTCTGACTGTTCTCATGCACAACAGGATTTATGTGATAATGGTGTTGTAAAAGCCTCAACTAAAATAATTAATGAGGGTTAGGATTAACCCTCGAGTGGCAAACATGTATTGCATGTGTCAATGATTGACCTGGTACAGAAAAGACCACAAAGAGTATCTATTTAAATATTACTTGCACTAAAAATAAATCCAGCAGTTTATTCATGGTTTATTGCTTAGTAAGTAAGACAATTACATAATGGTCTGAATGTTATAATACTTAAGCTGTTAATGGTTGGTTTGCACACAAATTATATTTAAATTAATCAGGCAGAGCAAAGGTTCAGGATTTGGTATTGTTGCCTGTCAAGAGTACTGCCAAGCACACTTAGCACCATCAAATGTATTTATGTTCAGGGCTCCCTTGAAGAGTAAGCAAATGTCTGAGTAATACATGGTATTGGCAAAGAATTGCTTGCAAACAATGCAACATTGTAATGTACCAGATTTATGTTTCATTCATATGCTTCAGATGCTAAGCACATTTGTTTTTACTGAATTGAAACACCAAATAATTCCAATATACATTTTTCCCACTATTTAAGTTATACATACTTTTATGCGTAAATTAACTTCATTCATTGTGCTTATTAGAATATAATCATCATCATCATCATCATCATCATATTTCCCAATGACTATAGGAATTGCAACTTGAATTTGATTCTAAGCTTCAGGATATGTCTATGGATATCTTCTGCAGTTAGTATTGTTGCAAAAACAATTACATTTAAATAATTTTGAAAAGGGCTATACACCAACCTGTACATATACAATATACTTAAAACTCAAGTTGGTCCAAATTGATTACAATTGTGCTATGCACTAGTAAATCCCTGAACATAGAATATGGAAAATGAAATTGTGAACATGAAAAAACATACACTTGGAATCCCATACAATGAATGTGTGAACTATTTCACCCAAATCAGAACTCTGACCCCACAGTTACTAGTTTTTATAGTCACGCAAAACCATGTGTGCACTGTTTAGTGTATTTGATCATCATATACCTGGGATGTTAAGGAGTCCAATCAAAGTTCAACAAATGTTCTAGATATGTATTAATGACAAGCATCTCGTAGTAATGATATATAATGGAAAATGCAAACGCCAAATGTCTCTCTCTGTATATCACATCTGATACCTTAAATTGGACTTGATCCATTTCAAGTAGCAAAATTATACTGGGAGTGGAGGTGATGGTTGCAGAGATATGGCACACACATCAAAGGTTTAGAGTATGTTATTCTTACCTAACAATTCCTAGCAACTTTGGCCAAAACAAATACAAACCAGGGTGATATGTAATAAAGTAAGTAATACAATATACAGGTTGATCTACAAAAAACAGCTTGCCAAAACCTTCGATCACTGTACACTGATTCATCATGAGAATACTGTAGACCTCATTGTTTGCCTTACATTCTCTAGCAGACTGAAATTTTGGAGATTAATTGAATATATGGTTGAGACTAGGGAAGGATTTAGTCCACATTTTGGAAAGAAACCAAGCTTTTCTCAGAATGTATGCTTTCATCCTGGAAATCAGAAAGCTTGAGACATCATGTGTAAGGCTCCATGAAAAGGTATCCACTGTGGCTATGTTGTTTCAATATATATATATATATATATATATATATATATATATATACATACACACACAATTTAACATACATTTTAACAT
This sequence comes from Amia ocellicauda, assembly GCF_036373705.1. Lineage (NCBI taxonomy): Eukaryota > Metazoa > Chordata > Actinopteri > Amiiformes > Amiidae > Amia > Amia ocellicauda. The sequence continues at coordinate 16,082,916 of NC_089862.1, read as the reverse complement.
AGATTTGTCTAATCTGTATTATGTCTCATCTTCAATACTGCCCTACCTTAAAGCTGATATTTGGAATATTTT